>NC_069680.1:30142500-30397500 GCF_023699985.2 Odocoileus virginianus | reverse complement strand
GTGGGCCTCCGTGGCCATGCGTGGGCCTCCGTGACCGTGCATGGGCCTCCATGGCCGTGTGTGGGGCTACGTGGCCATGCGTGGGTCTCTGTTACCATGAGTAGGCCTCCGTGGCTGCCCGTCAGCCTCCGTGGCCGTGCGTGGGCCTCCATGATGGTGTGTGGGCCTCTGTGGCCGTGCATGGGCCTCTGTGGCCGTGCATGGGCCTCCATGACAGTGCGTGGGCCTTTGTTGCCGTGCATGGGCCTCTGTGGCCATGCGTGGGCCTCCATGGCCATGCATGGTCCTCCATGGCCGTGCGTGGGCCTCTGTGGCCGTGCGTGGGTCTCTGTTACCATGCGTAGGCCTCCGTGGCTGCCCGTCAGCCTCCGGGGCCGTGCGTGGGCCTGCTCCAGCTGTGGCACGCGGGGGCTACCCTCTAGTTGTGGAGAGCGGGTTGCTCACTGCAGCGGCTTCCCTTGTGGAGGAGCACGGCCTCCAGGCCCTCAGGCTTCAATACTTGTGGCTCCCGGGCTCCAGAGCGCTGAATCAATAGCTGTGGGGCACAGGCCTGGTCCTCCGTGGCACGTGGGATCTTCCGTCACCAAGACAGAACCCAGGTCGCCTGCGCTGGCGGACAGACTCTTGACCCCTGAGCCAGCAGGAAAGCCTCGTGACACAGCGCTTTTAAGGTGACATCCACCTGTTGTGCACATGGTGAGGATTTGAAGATGGGTGAGTCTGAGAGCAGAACCACTTATCTCCCCAGGGTCACGTCATCACCTGCCAGAGAAGGCGCTTTTCACGCGGTGGGAAGTTTAGCATGATGCTTAGTGAAACTCCACGGTCAGAACGTTGTTTCCAAGCACACTGGAAATAAAAGTGAAAGTCTTCGGAAAACAATTCTTTTCTGACTTAGGCTTGAACGCCAGCGCCAGTGCATCATTTGTGTCCCGGGCTTTCACAGATGTGAGTTTCCATGAACTTCCCCGAGGCCAGGGAAGACAGACAAAGGGAGCCTCCAGTAGAAGCTGTGCGGGACAGCGCTCACATTAAATGCACTGAGACACATGCTGATAATGAAATACTAAGTAAGGAAAACAGTTGCTTAAAAATATATCCTTTCTATGAACAACAGCTGTGTAATTTCTTAAAAAAATTAAAAAGCCTGAATCCTGAACACAACACTTTGCTGATTTTCCAAGGACAGCGTGGGTGGAAATGCAGGCTCTTCACCCCATCCAGGGCCGTTGGTGGTGAGCTGGAATTCCTGTCGTAGCTGGAAGCTGGCATAGCGTCAGGGTGCATGCCTGGCACACACATGGCTACAACAAACATTCTGCTTTTTGATTTCTTTTTTTTTTGGACAAATATTTGGTTTCCTCACTTCTCATGTGCGTGATTGAAGGTGACTTGATCTAATCCAATTTTCCTTCGTAGGAGGTGTGATAAACGAGGGCTTTGCCTTGGTGAATCCAAAGGAAGACAGAAGCACATGGTCCATAGTGGGGAGAGATGGTTCCTCAAGTCTCTCAGCATTAAACTTGAAGGGGGAGCAGGTTCATCTTCAATAAGGCGCAGTTATAAAGCTCATTGCGTGTGACAGGGAGAAGTTTACCCCGAAATATGCAGATCCCTCATAATCTGTTTCTAATGAAAACTCGGGAAATATTTGTATGGGAAGAAGGAGGAAGAAAGTCTTGAGTGAGTGCCAGAAAGAAGCTCTGGGAACTGGCAACACTGAAGTGGTTTTCAGAAAGACCTGAGGTGTATAATAAATGGTCCTGCCCAACAGCGTGCAGGGGGAGGGGTGGATGCCTGGGAAATCGACTGTTCATCTGAAGTGTTTTCTATATTTTTGTGATGCTATCTAATTTGGTGATGCAGACTGCATTAGAACTTAACCCAGTGAGGATCTTGCCAAAAAGTTTTGGCTATGGGCTGCTGGCTCCATGAGGTACCAAGCAGAGTTAATGAGGTGGGATGTGGTCCATGGAATTCCATAGCGTGGGCATCGCCCAGGCTGGGAGGGGAGATGCCCGCCCCCGAACCCCCCAGCATCCTGCGGCTCTCTCTCTGCAGTCATCGGCCCGTAAACAGCTGCTGGCTTCAGCTCTTCGGGGACTGGTCTGAGAGCTGCTGGAACGGTCCATGATGAGCCTGTGTGAGCCATGACTGACGGAACGGTTTGCTCCCAGGCAGGGAGGAAGACTTTGTGCCTGTCGGGCAAGGATTTCTGAGAGGCTTGACTGTGAGCCAGAAGGTGGAGCATTCACATACTTGAAATAAATGAATTATGGGTTTGGCTCACATTTGTGGTGGAGAATATATTATTACTAGATCAGATGAGTTCTTATCAAAAATATATGTGTTGGAGGTCCTGTTTGAATCAATCTACTAGTGTGTGTGTGTGTCCTTTTAGAAATACAGACTTCTTAGAATTGGTAAAAATTTTTAGTTCTTTGTATCATAAAATTACTATACTTTGTCGTAATTAGTGTTTTATTTAAGTCTGTCAAACCCATAAATTATTGAGACAAAAATACAACTGAAATGCCATGTTTGACACTAAGCACTGAATTTATATGCATTGGTATTGCAAACCAACTCACTTCTAAGTGATGGCATCCTTATTTTTCATTTAAAAATAAATTATGATACTGCCATTTTAGGAAGCAAAGTCACTAGTACTTAAATCATTGAGTAGTTTTTTTTTTTTGAGGGAGATAAAGTTAAAATAAAGTGTTCCACATGAGAGTGTTCGAAAGAAGCAACTTAGGAAAAGAAATGAGAAAAAATTAGAGATGGTGCCAAATAAATCCTGTTGATAAAAAGAAAAAAATCACAAAACAGCAAAATTCTTGATTTTGACTAGAATGACAGAAAAATACCTGAGTGATAATGAAATTCTTGCCTCATCATTAAATATTCTTTGTCCACCTACCACTTAATGAAAATCAGTATCTCAGTGAATGAATACACATAGTTCTTTCATCTAACACATACTGGTGGGCATTTAGAATCCTTCTAATTTTTGTCTATCATAAAATAATGCTGCAACAAACATCTGTGTATTTTTTTGCACATAGTTATTTCCTTAAGACAAATTCTTACAAGTAAAACTTCTGGCTAAAGATGACAAATGTTTTTAGGTCTTTTGGTGTACTTGATCAATTTGCTTATCATTTTGTATCTGTTGACATGCCTCATAAGAGATGAGGACATTAAGACTCTTTAAATTCTCTCCCCTTTCCCACCTACTTCTTGTTGTTTTATATTATGAGCTTTTAGAGCAAGTTTATTATTAAATTATTGTTATATTTGAGTCTTCAAAATTACATTCTTTTGTAAATATACCTTTACTTCTGTGATGATTTGGTTTATTATTTATCCCAGTAGTACTTTTATAGCATAATTTTAGTTAATCCTGCATTTTGATCCTTTTAGTCTGATGGACGATCTTTGAATGTCTTTTTCTCTAAGTTTTGTAAGTAATACACTTTCCAACTGCTTGTACATTTGAGAAGTTTTCTGTACTGCTTCTGTGAGTTTCTAAGGAAGGCTTTTTGTTATTGACTTCCAAGGGTTCTTTGGGGCTTCCCAGGTGGAGTTAGTACTAAAGAACCCACCTGCCAATGCAGGAGATATGAGACTTGAGTTCCATCCCTGGGTCGGGAAGATCCCCTGGAGGAGGGCCTGGCAACCCACTCCAGTATTCTTGCCTTGGAGAATCCCATGGACAGAGGAGCCTGGCAGGGCTACAGTCCATAGCGTTGCAGAGAGTCAGACATGACTGAGGTGACTCAGCACGAAAAGCTTCTTTATACATTCTGGATATAAGCTCTTTATCACATTTTTGATTTGCAAATATTTCCTCAGTCTTTGGTTTGCCTTTTCATTTTGTTAATGAAAACTGTGGAAGAGCAGGCATTTTACATTTTGGTTAACTCTAGTTTATTAGCAGTTTGTTTTATTGTTTGTGACTTTTGTGTTCTAACTGTAAAATTTGCCTTCCTCAAGTTTGAAAAACTTTTGTGGCATGATCCACTTTGAGCTAATTTTGTTTATGGCATTAAATAAGAGCAAGATCATTCCTGTTGTTGTTTAGGGGCTAACTTGACTTCAACACTTTTGCGACCCCATGGACTGTAGCCTGCCAGGTCCCTCTGTCCATGGGATTTCCCAGGCAAGAGTACTGGAGTGGGTTTTCATTTCTTCCTCCAGGGGATCTTCCTGACCCAGGGATTGAACTCAACTCTCCTGCATCTGCAGGTGGATTCTTTACCCCTGAGCCAGCAGGGAAGCCCGGGATCCTTCTTACCATGTGCGTGTCCATTTGTCTGACACCATTGTTTGAAAAGACTGTTTTCTTCCCACCATGTGGAATCATCTTTTCCTCTTTGTTAAAGCACGCTGGCTGTCTCCGTGTGAGCCTCGTTCTGCTCTCGGTTCTGTCCTGCTGCCTGAGTGCCTGTTCGTCTGCAGGACCCAGTGACTTCTTTACTGTAAATCGTCTCATTGTTCCTCTTTTTTAAACGCGACTATTATAGATTGTTCGGATTTCCACATAAATTTTAGAATCAACTTATCAATTTATACAGAAAAGAACTCCTGGGATTTTGATTGGTACTGCATTGAAATACATTAAGCTGGAAGGAATTGCATTTTTAATAATAATGAGACTTCCAATTCATGGACATAGTACATATCTCTCTGTTTGTTCTTTAATTCCTTGGTGGCAATATATAGTTATCATTGAATGAGCCTCGCACATATTTTGTTAAAAGTGAAAGTGAAGTCGCTCAGTCGTGTCCGACTCTCTGCGACCCCATGGACTGTAGCCCACCAGGCTTCTCTGTCCATGGGATTCTCCAGGCAAGAATACTGGAGTGGGTTGCCATTTCTACCTAAATATTTCATGTTTTTGATACTACCATCAAATCTTCTGTCATTAGGTATGATGAGCTATAGGAGTTTCATAAACACTCAACATTGTCTTTCTAATGAACAAGATTTTCATGTTGCTGACTTACTATTATTCAACTCATTCATCTTTTCTTTAAAGTTTAATGCTGTTTTCTAGATTTGTTGTTTCATGTTTCACAGTTACATCTAAAATCTACTTGGAAATGATTTTTTTTTTTTCTGTGTGGTGTGAGGTATGAGCTATGCATCAGGATTTTTTTTTAATATACAGAGATGCAGGTGATACAGTGTTACCTATTGAATAGACCATTCTTCCCACTTTTGATGTCATCTCTGTCTTAAAGTCAGTAACCATAAATGAGTTTATTTCTTCACTCTCGGTTCTGGTTCATTATTCTATTGTCTACCCATGTGCTAACTCCACACTGTATCCAGTAAGGTAGCTTTATAAAAAGTTTTCATTGCTAAGAGCCTGCATCTGCCAACTTTGCTTTTCTTCTGCATGACTGTTTTGACTTTCCTTAGCTTTCTGCCTTTCCAAATAAATATTTGAATCAGCTTGTCAATTTCCACACAAAAAGAGGTATGAGTTTGATTGGAATTGCACTGAATATATAGATCAATTCAGGGATAATTAATTACTTTATGATACTGAATAGTCAAAATTATGGCTCTCATTTACAGAGGTCTTTTAAATTTTCTCTTAATAAAGTTTCATAATTTTTCAGTGCAGAAATCTTTTTATGTTTGTGTTAGATTTACTCTTTAATGATTTCATGATTTTTGATGCTATTTTAAGTAGCGTATTTAAAATTTTTGTTTACCAATTATTTTCTTTATATATTGAAATGCATTTGACTTTTATTGGTTGAAGTAGTTGATGCCAGGGGTTGGGCAGAGAAAATCCATGATGAACCAAAAGGATCATGTGAGAAAGGAAGAACTCAAAGAAGGGAGGGAGAAGCGAATGGGCCATATCAAAGGGCGCAGGTGCTAACTTGAAAAAGCTCTCAATGGCCAAACCTGAACAACTTTAGCAACAAATAAAAATGAAAGTTTTGGATTATATCTCAAAAAATTAAATAATTTCTCATGAATTAAAAAAATCCAATAATATAAGTCATACTTAATGGTGAAATAGTGAAAAATTTCCAATTATAATCATAAAAATAACACCATCAGTACTTCTATTCAACATTGTACTAGAAGTCCTAGCCACAGCAGTAGCAGTGAAGAAAATTTAAATGTAAGAACTGGAAAGGAAAAAAGGTTATGTCATTATTTTGCATTTTATGTTTAGAACTGAGTTAATTCAAAAGAATCTATAAACACATTAAGCAAAACCAAAATAGTAGATTGAGTCATATGAAATCACCATTTTAGAACTGAATATTAGCAGTTTCATATGCTTCAAGCAATAACAGTTTTTCACCATATTCTCTGTAGGGTTGATGCTCTAAAGGATGAAGAATCTGTCTGCCAAGCAGGAGACGAGAGTTCGATCCCTGTGTTGGGAAGATTCGCTGAAGAAGGAAATGGCAACTCACTCCGGTATTCTTGCCTAGAGAATCCCATGAACAGAGGAGCCTAGTGGGCTACAGTCCGTGGGGTCGCAAAGGAGTTGGCCACGACTTGGCCACTAAACAACAACAACAAAAATGCTCTTTATTAGTTCAAGGAAGTCCTCTTTTATACCTAGTTTGCTGAGAATATTTGCCAAGAATATATGTTGCATTTTTCAAGTCCTTCTCTGCATCCACTGAGATGACCCTGAATTATTCGCATCGTTGGCAGCCTTCTGTCCTGATGAAACCTCAGTCTGAGGTGTGCACCGTGTCCCGGGTCTCAGGAGTGTGGCTTCATTCGCCTGGCCCTCTCTGCTCTATCTGGGGCCACACTGTACAACCCTACCCCTCCCCAAGGAGTGGGTTTTTATTTATCTCATCTCTTTCTCTGTGCGTGCTAAGTCGCGTCAGTCGTGTCCAACTCTCTGTGAGCCCATGGACTGAAGCCCACGAGGCTCCTCTGCCCACGGGATTCTCCGGGCAAGAATGCTGGCGACGGCTGCTGTGCCCTCCTCCAGGGATCTTCCCGACCCAGGGATCAAACCCACATCTCCTGAGGCTCCTGCAATGCAGGCGGATGGCTGACCACCGAGCCCCCGGGGAAGCCCTTTCTTTCCCTGACTGCAGAGTTTCCACCAGTGTTACAGGACCAACTCGTGCCCTTCCCACAGTGAATTAAAACTGCTCCTAGTGGAGACAGAAGAGAAAGATCTCGGAAGACTTTCTTGTTCCTTTGCATTTCCACTGTTCTCTTGACCCAGGTTTGTACGCGATGGGCATTTTTAAGAGCTTGTCGAGGTGTTTCTGTGGGAAGAGTCTATGAGAAGATGCGTACCCCCCGAGCCGTGTAGCCCCCTGGACCTGTGACACTTCCACCAGCCTGCCAGTCTGGACAAAGACCCTCACCAATCCGTCCCCATGATGTGGTGGCCCAGGGGGTGGAGTCAGGCTGGCACCTCTCCTCTCCCTGCACACAAGATGCCACACTGGGTTTCAGCCCTGTACTTGCTGTGATTCTGCCCTGGGACCTCATGGGTTTGAAGTCAGTCTGTCCCTTTTTTGTTGAAAGAGTGAGAACGAGGCTCCTTCCAGCTCCCTCAGCTCAGGGCAGGAGCTACATGTCTCTGATGAGGTTTTTTTTTTTTTTTTAAGTTATGAATTCATGTAAAATTTTGTCAAATACTTTTTCTGCATCTTGAAATAACTGTATGTTTTTCTTCTGTATTTTGTTTATATGATGAATAACACACACAAACAGAAGTATTGTATATTTTTCACCACATCAACAAAATAAAGGAGAAAATAGCATGAGACATATATGTATATATTTATGTATATCAAATGTGATTTATCTAAAATTTTGGAACAATTTTGAGACAATAACAAACTTACAGAAAACTTGGAAGTAGAGTACAAATAATTTGCTTTTTCTAAGCCTCTTGAGAGTAAGTTACCCAAATGTTCCTCCATCATCCCTGACTATTTTTAGGGCATATTTCTATAACAAGGAAGTTCTTCTATGTAACCATCCAAATCAACACACCAGCACTGATAGGATACATCGTAGGGTCGGATCCTCAGACTCTGTTCAGGGTTCCCCAGGTGTTTCAGTAATGCCTTGTAGCAGATTTTCCTTTCAGGATCAGGTGCTACATTTAGTTGCCTGTCTGTTTATCTCCTTTGGTCTAGAACAGTCTCTGGTCTAGACTCTGATACTTTGGAAGACAACAAGCCATTTGTTTCAAGGAGTGTCCTCCAGTCTGGATTCCTGTGCTTCCTTATAGTTGGGTTGAGGTTCTGTCCTTCGCAGGAATACTGCTGTGATCTTGTTGCATGCTATCAGGTGGCACATAGTTCCAGTTTGTTTCATAATTAATGATGTTTACTCTGACTACTTGATTAAGGTGGTGTCTGCCAGCTTTCCCCATTGTAAACTTACTAACTTCTCCTTTGTAATTAATAAGCGTTTTTATGGGGAGGTATAAATACTTTGGAACTGTGTATATCTTGTTCTTCATCAAGTTTTTACATGAATTCCTTAATTAGTTTCTGGAAGAACTCATGATTTTCTACTATTCTCAATGGACCATAACCTCCTATCATCATTATTCACCTCAGTGCTCAAATTGAAGCCGGTCTGCCCAGTGAGGGCTCATTTCCTCTGGCCTGGTGTCTGTTGGCCCCACTCTTCTTGGAGCACTGTCTCGCTTTCTGGCATAGTGGTTGCAGGCTCATCTTATGCCTTTTCTGCTCAAGACCTAGCCCTTTCTCCAGGGACGCCTTGTCTCCCTCGGTGGTTTAGAAGCTCAGGTCCGTGGCTTGATGTGCTTTTTGCTGTTGGGGTGTTGCTACCAGCAGGTCCTCCCAAGCAGAGCTAGAAGACAAACGTACATCGAAGATACGTATGTATATGTATGCATGTGTGTGTGTGTCTGTGTATACACTCCCAAGTATATGCAGATGCATTCATGTACTTTTATATTTATTTTAATCCATCTATTTATCCATCTATCACTTTTATCATCTGTACGTGTGGGTTAGTCACTCAGTCGTGTCTGACTCTTTGTGACCCTAGGGACTGTAGCCCCCAGGATCCTCTGTCCATGGAATTCTCCAAGCAAGAATACTGGAGTGGGTTGCCATTTCCCCCTCCAGGGGAATCTTCCCATCCTAGGGATCAACCCCGGGTCTCCTGCGTTGCAGGAAGATTCAGTACCATTTGAGCCACCAGGGAAGCCATGCATATAGAATCGTAGAGCTCTGATATCTATTGAGAGCTACTGGTTCACTCTGATACATCCCATTCCAACCCAGCATCTCCGGGCTCTGTCTTCTCCACTTTCATGTTTGTGACCCTCTTCTCCAGCCGTGTGGGAACGCTTGTGTCTGCCCCTCTCCGTGTGTCTCTGTTTGGTCCATAAGATGCTCTTGCTCTTCCGTCGTGGCCATCACTCCCTCCCCTGCGTGGATGCACTCTCACCTGCCGGTGCTCCAGGCTGCCCTGCCCAGCCCACCTCAGGACCCCCGCCCCCACCACCGCCTGCCCTGCCCTGCCTCAGAGCTCTAGGACCGAGCTGGTCAGGGAGGAGAGGGGAGACTGAAGCACATCCACTGACTCTAAATCCACGCATTCCTTGAATGTAGGCTTCATGCATTTTCCTTTCGGCATTTTACTGAATTATTTGTGATAATCTTTTGTTTAGTATTTCTGTGACTATGTTCATGGGAACAGTTGGCCCACAGTTTTTATTTCTTATAATGTCTTCGTCACGTTTTGGCATCAAGGTCAAAGTGGTCTCAGAGAAGAGTTGGGAAGTGTTTCATCTTATCTAGCCTTTGGAAAAGTCTCTCTAAGATGTGTGCCATTATGCCCCCAAACTTTAAGAAGAATTCGTTAAGGAAACCACCTGGGCCTGAAGATGTTTCCTGGGGAGGATTTAAATTTAAAATTAGAAGTTTTAAAATAAATTTGGAATTACTCATATTTCTGTTTCTTTTGTAAAATCAGTTTCTAAACTTATTTTTTAAAGGAATATTTCTATTTAATAATTTTCAAATTGATCTTCACAAAATTACTTATAATATCCTCTCATCCTCTTTTTAATATCTGTAGAAGAATTTTTAATTCTTCATTTTGCTAATCGTGAGTTCTCCCCGCCCCTCTTCTCTCTCCCCTCCTTTTTTTCCCTCCCCTAGAACACTGCTTTTAAAGAGCTTCAATGGCCTTAGATTTTAGAAGAGCCATTTTGGCCTTGATTTTTCTCTCCTGTCCATTTGTTTTACATTTTATTTATTGACATGCAGTGGATTCACAGTATTATATTAGTTTCAATTGTACAGTATAATGATTCAGCATTTTTACAGGTTGTATGCCATTAAAAGTTAAAAAATAATGAGTATAATTCCCTGTGCTGTATAATACATCCTTCTGCTTATCTATTTTATAAGTAGTAGTTTGTATCTTTTAATCCCTTATCTGTATCATCTCCCACCCCCTTTCCCTCTCCCCACTGGAAGCCACTGGTGTGTTTCTCCCAAGTGGTGACTATGATCCTGTTTCTGTTTTGTTATAAACATTTGTTTATTCTTTAGATTCCATATATAAATAATATCCTACAGTTTTTGCCTTTCTCTGACTTATTTCACTAAGCATAATTCTCTCTACGTCCATCCATGTTGTTGCAAATGGCAAAATTTCATTCTTTTTTATGCCTAAGCAATATTCTACTATATATAGTGGGATACACACACACACACACACACGCACACACTCCTTATCTGTTCATCTGTTACTGGACACTCTAGATGTTTCCATACCTTGGCTACTGTAAATAAAACTTCTATGAACATTGGGGTGCATGTACCTTTTTGAATTAGTGTTTTATTTTTCTTTTCTTTTGGTTGTATGCCCAGGAATGGAATGGCTAGATCCTATGGTAGTTCTACTGTTAGTTTTTTGAGAACCTTTATAGGGTTTTGCCATAGTGGTTGCACCAATTTACATTCTCACCTGCAGTGCACAAGGGTTCCCTTTTATCCATATCCACTACAGCATTTAGTATTTGTAGACTTTTCAATGATAGTCATTCTGACAGGTGTGGAGTGATATCTCATTGCTTTGACTTGCATTTCTCTAATAATAAGCAGCGTTGAGCATCTTTTCATATGCCTGTTACCCAACTGCATGCACGTTTGGAAAAATGTTTATTCAGGTCTTCTGCCACGTTTTTTTTTTTTTTTTGATTAGGTTGTTTGTTTCTGTGATATTGGGTTGTATGAGCTGTTTCTATATTTTGGATATTAGCTTCTTATCTGTCATATCATTTGCAAATATCTTCTCCCATTCAGTAGTCTAGCAAGCTTGCTGAGGAAGTCCCCTGAAACCTCTCTCTGCCCTGCTCTGGGGGCAGATGGATGTGTTCCAGCCTGCCCACAGCCCTCCTCTCAGTCTCGGCGGTCCTCCAGTCTGACCTCGGGGCTGGTCGCTCCGCTGCAGGGCTCCCGGGACCGGGTCGTCCACTGTTTCTCATGCTCACGCCCCGGGGAAGTTCCCACCTGTGTGACTGCCCTGTCCACCCCAGGGGGTCAGGTTCCTACCCCATCACTTTTCTTCCTTTCCTGCCAGAGCACTTGTGGATCTTTCGTACAACCTTGATTGTACAGGAGTCTTTCTGCCAGTCTGCACTTAATTTTCAGTGAGGATTGCTCCACTTTTAGATGTAATTTGATGTGTTTGTGTGGTGAGGTGGGTTTCACATCTTCTTACTGCACCATCTTGACTGATGTATACATTTGTAGTACATTTTAAAGTATCTTTCTTAATTTTTTTTATTTTATGTGGGTTTAAGTTACTTTTCTTCTTATAACTATACAAAATAGATAATTCAGTCTTGAATTTTAAGCCTTTTTTATTTTCTCATGTAAGCATTTAGGCTATTAATTTTCCTGTAAGCATGCCTTTAGCTGCATCCCACAAATTGTGTTTTATTGCATTTTTATTATCCTTAAATACAAAATATTTTATAATTTCCATTGTAATTTGTTATTTGATTCACTTTAAAAGCGTATTGCTGAGTTTCCAAATACGTGTGGACTCTTTGGTTATATTTCTATCATTTATTTCTAGAATACTTTTTTCTACAGTCAGAGGATATACTCTGAATGATTTCAATCCTGTAACTTCATTGATATTTGATTTATTTTCCAGGATATGACCAATCACTGAGCTGCTTATATTTGACCCTTTTGAACTTTTAGTTGTAAATGTTGGCTCTTTATTCTCTTGTCTTTGCAACTACAGTTTTCTCTGTCATTCTTTTGGCTGTGTTCATCCTTTTCCTCTATTAATTGTGGAGCTTCTCCAGTTTATCCTCCATGTTATTAATCAAATTTTGTGCACGCTCCATATGATTTTTTTTTACAACTTCTAAAGCACGTTTGAGTTATTGCATTTTCAGTTTTTATTATTTTATTCTCATATCTAGCTCCTTTTTCATTTTCCCATCCTTCCTCCTTTCTTAATCTGTTGTCTTATCTTTATATGCCTGTAAAGAATATGAATGATTTTATTCTAGTTTTCCTAAGTCTTCACATACTCTGTTCTGCACTCAATCAAAGAAATACCAATCCCTTTATAGTTTATAGACATTTTAAAAACAGAGTACATATAAAAGTGCTATAGATAGTAAAGCTCTGTATAACTTTAAGGTGATGTTATTAGTAATAAGGGTACTCTGCTACAAATACCAGTCCTTGAAAATGTAAAGAATCATGGAAAACTAGCAAAGACTTGAAAACCACAGGTGGTACATCACCTCAACTTTTCTCAGAAGCACAAGTATGTCTTATAAAATGTACATTCATACATATGTATAAATGTCTTAAAACACGTACATATTTTAGTACATGTTTGGTATATAAAGAGAGAAACGGGACTTGAAAACTTCAGGCTTAAAAATCTAGGCTTTGTTTCCTGGATTTTAGCAAAATATAGTGCTAGGTCACTGGGTAAAGCTTAGGCCTGCATTCCTTCTAAAGGGAGCCTCACTTCTGCTTTTGTTATTTATTTATTGGTAGAATGGTAACAGACAATTACACAGTTAATTAACATTAGTCATCAAGACGTCATTGTTTTCTGATGGGAAATGCACACTTGTGCTCTTAGACTGGCTGGCATATCAGGAGTGCTTGTAGCTAGAGATAACCGAGGGGTTTAAGGAAGAAAGGCGTTGATCTCCCAGCCACGGGGTGTTGGAGCGGGGCTCTGGCTCAGCTGGCGTAGCCCGATACTGCCGCCGGGAAAACCTGATCTTTCTTTTGCCTTCCACTTTCAGTGCCCTCTTTACTTAGGGACCCGTGGTTGTCGACAGGTTGTGAGATGTTCTAGAGCCACTCTGGCTTCCAAGGTGGGAAGAACTGGGCTGGGGCTGTCCCAGCAACTACCTGCCTCTCATCAGAAAACAGACTCTCCCTTGGTGCCCCTCTTCCTGTCCCGGCAGCAGGCTTCCTCTTACAGCTCCTGCCCACGGGGTCTCACTGAGCCCTCGATTGCAAGGCGAGGCTAGGTGTTGGTTGACGGCTCTGTTCCTTAGGACACTCTAGTAAGAGCAGTCACCTCCTGCTTTCTGTGCCTGGTTGGGATGCCTTCTGGTTTGGGTAATGAGCAGGACGCATCAAGTTCACTGTGCTCTCGTTGCTGTTCGGTTGCTCTGCGACCCCATGGACTGCAGCACGCTGGGCTCCCCATCCTCTGCCATCTCCCAGAGTTTGCTCAGATTCACATCCATTGATTCAGTGATGCTGTCTAACCATCTCATCCTCTGCCACTCCTCCTTTTGCCTTCAATCCTTCCTAGCCTCAGGGTCTTTGCCAGTGAGTCAGCTCTTCACATCAGGCGGCCAAAGTGTTGGAGCTTCTGCTTCAGCCTCAGTCCTTCCAATGAATATTCAAGGTTGATCTCCTTTAGGATGGACTGGTTGGATCTCCTTGCTGTCCAGGGGACTCTCAAGAGTCTTCTCCACACCACAGTTTGAAACCATCAGTTCTTCAGCGCTCAGCCCCCTTTATGGTCCAGCTCTCACATCCAGACGTGACTACTAGAAAACCACAGGTGTGACTCTACGGACCTTTGTCGGCAAAGTGATGTCTCTGCTTTTTAATACACTGTCTAGGTTTGTCGTAATCATTGCGTTACTTATGGAAAATTCGAAGATCTGACCACTAAGGGAAACCTGTCTTCATGAAAAGGCATGTGCGACGTTGCATACAGTGGACCTTCTGCTCCAGGTGGCGGCAAGGACCCTGCCCTCTGTGGCTGCCACACAGCCTGCTGCCCTGCACCCTCCCCGACAGCGCCCAGGAGGCGGTGCTGGCCAGACCCAGGCTCTATGCTCTTAGCTATTGCTCTTCGCTGCCTTGAAGATGCAGGGGAGAGGTGGAGGAAAGAATTAGGGTTCTGCTGCCTCCAGCCCCCAACTTCATGTGAAGGATGGGTTTTCTCGCCAACTCTGAGCGGGAATCAGAGGCCCTTGGGTCTCGTGATTTCAACACTGGCTGGACATTTCAGGAGATGCTTTTCATCTCACAGCATTTAAAATTTTTGTTTGTCTCTCTTACATAAAATTTTCCCTTTTCACTGTATTTCCCCCAGATTTTCTCACTAAAAAATAATGTCAATTGTCCTGATCACAAACAAAATTAATTTGCAAATAAATAAGAGCCCTTCTCCTGTGGCACACAATTATCTGATCACGCTTCAGTCTATGATCTACAACTCTCTAAGACCGTTTTGTTCTTTTTCTCAATTACTTTCTGTTTACATACAATCTGTGGATTATCATGGTCACAGCGAGGGTAGGTGCTAAATAAATGAAGGAGAATCTTTGTCGCATCCAGTGTTGGTTGTCGCTGTCCCCCGTCTCCGGAGAAGGACGAAGAGGAAGAGCTGCCGCTTCTCCTGTGCCTGGGTCCCCAGCGTGAAATCCGAGGCCCACGCGGCAAGCGTGCCAGGCAGTTCTGTGGCGGAGACGTTTGATGAAGGCTTGCAGTAGCTCGGGCACTGCATCATGCCTGTATCCACCCCACTTCCCACTCGTAGGGAAGGCGAAAGGAAACAGGAGTGGGGCAAATCTGCTTTATTTGCTTACACAAGAGACAGGGGCAAACTTGCTTCATGCTGGAGGGCAATACTCTTCCTCAGCTTGGTGCTTCCCTGGATGCTCTTGAACAGAGCACTGAGGGGTGTCTGAGTGTGGGCATTAGCAGGAGGAACTGGATAAAGAAGGGTGGGGCTGCACCTTGGCTTCAAAAAATGCCCAGCAAAGCCAGTGGGTCTGTCACGAAGAAAGAGCCTGGACGAAGGCCTCCTTTTGACGATGGAGCCTTCACTGGATGCCCGCCTGTCCACTGGCCAGCGACCAGCGATTGCTCTGATTCACAAAGGGAAGGTTGCCATGTGGTGTCTCACGGAGCGAGTGGACTGTGAAGCCTGCAGGCTGGGCCTGGGTAAGATAGGCGCCCTCTGGACTTCTTTCTCTCTAGTGCCATTCTTGCAAACGGTTGCTCAAATGGAGATTTAACCGATTAATTCCCTTAAAACACTTCCAATACTTTAAAATACAGCATTTTTCCGGCTTTATTTATTCTAAAGGAAGAGGGAGAGTTCTCAAATTTCTCAAGATTCAAAGGAGTGAATATCTAATGGTGGAATCTCAGGTGGGTGGAGTAGAGATGTGAGGTCCTTACTCAATTCTGGTCACGAATCTGTCTAATTCACTCAGGAACGTCCTGTGGGCTGGGGAACCTCACGTAAGCACTTGGCTAGTGAAACACGGATGCAGTTATCACGTGAGTGGCCGAGCTCCGCCTCCAGGAGCCGTCCAGGGCCTCAGGCTTCCGCAGGGCCTGCTGCAGTGGGAGGGTCATGTCTGGTGGTGGGTGGAGTCTGGGTGATGAACAGGATCAGAACTCTCTTTGTTAGAAAGCAAGACATCTGATTTCTATACGTGTGTGTATACTATTTCAGTCTAACTAGACCCCATGAATACAAGGAAGTGCCCTTTAAAGTTTTCTTCTGAGTATTTCTCATGCCCAAGTACAGGGCTGGACACACCTGAGTCGTGCGGTGGTACTGGGATCCATCTGTAGACTCACGTGGTCTCGGGTTTGGTTTTCGCCAGCTGTCCACGCGTGGTTTGACTCTGCGGGACACGTCTGCAGAGCGCACAGCCGCAGCCCGATCGCGGCCGCGACCCCGGAGCGGGTCAGCCCGAGCGGCGTCCGGCTGGGCGCCTTCGGGAAGGCCACGTGGTCTCTGGGTTCCGCTTCCGCTTTTCTCGGTCGTCTGCGCGTGCTCAGTCGTGTCCGACACCTCGCCACGCCACGGACGGTATCCACCAGGCTCCTCCGTTCACGGGATTTCCCGGGCAGGGCGCTGAAATGGGTTACCATTTCCTTTCCCGGGGGCCTTCCCGACACGGAGGCTGAACCCGTGTCTTTTGTGTCTCCGGCGCTGGCAGGCGGGTTCTTGACCACCGCGCCACCTGGGAAGCGCGTCTCATCTGTGTATGGAGTAAGAAAAGTCCTCACCTCATATGGCTTTACAAAAATTAAATACATTAATATTTGTAAGGAACCTAGGACAGTGCTTGAGAAATACCATGTATTGTGTCCAGCCTTTATCTGAACATCTCCATCTGCAAAGTCCTGCTCCCTTGAAAGGAATCATGGATGCTAGAAATTTTCTCTTCCGTATTCAACAGAAGGGTCTTTGCTTTTAATTTCTCCTCGTTTGCCCTGCTTCTGCTAGATGAGGCCACGGATGGTGTTTAGTTGGTCTTCTCCATGCCGACCCTCTGGTCATATAAAGATGAAACAAGTATGGAGACAGGAAGCTTCCCTTTAACCGTCTGGATCACATTCTGAGGTGACTTCAGTTTGTGCCCATCGTAATGGGTGGAGCTGGGTGGAGCTGGGTGGGCATGTTTCCAGAGATGGTCTCTAGAGAGCATTTTCACCCCTCTCCCCACCCTCCTCCTGCCCTCTGCTTCCTTTAGGGCAGGTTTATAGCACAGCAGCTTTGCAGCTTTTTGTTTGTTAGTTATTATTCTTTTTACTCCAGCAGACTTTGATTTATTCATTTTATCATTGGCCTCATTGGTGCTCTTTTTCTAGAATGAGAAATGCTGTGAGCAGTTAGAACAAAGCAAATATTTCACTATCAAATAATTCAAAGATCGTTTTTACCATCATCATCTGTGAGATGATTTCACTGAAATGCTGAGAGTCATCATCAAATTTTCCTTGTGTCCCCCATCTTCCAGTCTCAAGTATAACACACTGATGGAAACATCTGAAGAGTCATGAGAAAATAGTTTAAACTGCCTGAGTTCATTGCTCTTAGAATCTTTAGCAGTTATCTACCTATAGATATATTTATATTACTTTACACATGCATTATACCATTGCTTATCTTTATTAGTTATATACTTATTTTATAATTCTGTCTTTATAACTATTACAGAAATAAAGCACAAACTACATTAATTTGAATTAATGTTCAAGTCAGCTTGTCTGTCCTAAGCTGATTTGCAAAGTTGTGGATTCTAAGGAGTTAAGGCGCTGAGCTGAAGTAATTTTTTTAAGGACGGGAAGCCAGGGAATGTGGTCTGTCCACCTCTCATCAAGGCCTGCCCACCCTGGCTTTCTAGAATATCCCAGATCCATTGCTCCTGTTCCATGTTACTGCTTTCATCCTAGTGAGGGTCCTTGTTCCTTCCTTCCTAATAACTATCGGCTCACATGCCACCTCTTTCATGCCACTGTCCGCTGTGGGCCATATGGGACTAATCTCTCTTGGCTCTTTGTATTTCTTTAGTATTTTGTTTCTCTATTGTATTAGATTTCTTCGTCCTGCTTTGTCATAGTTATTACCATCTGTTCGCCCCAGTTGGGTGGTAAGATCCTTGGAGATGGGAACAGAGTCTCCTTGTTCCGTCTGTGTCCCCTCCCGGCTCCTGGCACAATGACTGCTCAGTGAGGGAACAGTTGAAGGGACTCCAGGAGGCCCCGGGTCCAGCCGTCGGGTATCAGGGATGCGTTTCATAGATGAGCCACTTTAGCCTCTCCGAGGAGCCGAGTGACCTGCCCGTTGCAGGGTTAACAAGTAGGAGGACTGTGGGCAAGTTTAGATTAACCTCATTTATCTTCTATTTGCACATTTTAGGCTAATTTTCAATTATCAAGTCTCTGCGGTTCCCAGATATTGGAACTGCTGCCATGTAGACCTACTGCTTGTGCATCTGATTAAAACAAAACAAAACAAAAAAAACCTGATGTGTCCTTGAGGTTGGACTCCTCGTCCACAATAACTTGCTGGGTTCAACAGCATAATCACTGTGGACCCAGCATGAATGACAGCACACGGGGGAAGTAATGGCCAGTGGTGGTGTGGATACCCGTGGCCCTGCTGGTTATTAACTTGTGTTTGACACAGGTGAAAAATAAGAAGCTCCCAATTTGTCCTCCCTTCAACCAGCGAGGCTGTAATTTCATCACTTCAGGCCTCTTTTCGGGAAGGCTGTTCCTGGGATGTCACTCCTAGTCACCTGGACGCTCTCATTAGTGCCTGATTGCCACCAGCCCTTCTGGGAGGACCCGCTGCCTTGTCTGCTGTGCGCGTCTCTTTCTTCTGCTGGCTTTGATCACGGCACGTGTCACCTGTCCTGGAGTGTGCAGACATCCTGATAGTTCAGACCACAGCATGTACCGCTGGGCAAGGGCTGTGTAGACCCCAAGGGCCCCGCTCTGCGCGCCGAGCTCTTTTCCGCGACGAGCCTTCCCGGGTGAGTGGTGGATCTGGAAATTGCAATAATGACTCATCTCGGTGAAGTCCACTTTGGCTCCAGCCCTCTTTGCTTTGGCCGTGTTATCTGTAGCTTTAGAACTCCCACTAAAGGAGCAGAATTATCTAAATTTCCATTTGACATTTTCCTTTACAATTGTTTTGACATCTCCATTTATAAATTTCTTTTCTTGTTAAAGTTAGATTGGAAAAGTGGATTTCTAGACAAGTCTTGCCTGGCTCGAAGCCTGAGGGTGGGTGCTCAGCTCGTTTAATTGGGGAGCATCTAATCCAGTTATCATCCATCAGTAAGGACAACCCAGTGTTTTCTGAATTCCAGAGGGCTCTCTCCCAGGCTCCAGAATCCTTCTCTGCTGATTTCCCTGGGAGATCAAGTTAGGCCCACATGCCCGAGTGCCCCGTGGTCCTAACCGCTCCGCCTGCCCCCTCCCCCGCCCTCACCGCTTCAGGAATCGGGGAAAACTTCTGTTTGTGTGGGGAAGGCTCACTTGCTCGGCAGCTCAGAAACCCCCAGGTATCATCACTAGGTGTGAGGTGGGGCTCTGCTTACCTACCAGGGACAGGAAAAAACCTACGTGCTCCATCCAGGTTACAGAGACCTTGATTCCAATGACCAGCACTAGTGGCAACTGTATTGCCTCGTTTACTTTCCTTCCAGTGAATCAGCCATTTAAGACTTGCTGATGTCATGTGAGCAGCTGATTTATGACTTGTATTGTGTAGCTTGGAGTCTGTTTTGCTTCATTTTAAGTGTATGCTCCTCTGCTATGATTGGATAATTGCATTCTCCCCCCAAAAACTTTTTATAAAAATTTACATTGTAGGAATAAATATTTCAATGGGGAAAAAAGTTAGAGGTTAGATGTGGGCTTATAGGAATTCTTTCTCCTGCTGGAATTTTAACAATAAAGTTATTATTGCTATGCTGAAACTCCAATACTTTGGCCACCTGATGCGAAGAGCTGACTCATTTCAAAAGACCCTGATGCTGGGAAAGATTGAGGGCAGGAGGAGAAGGGGATGACAGAGGATAAGATGGTTGGATGGCATCACCGACTCAATGGACATGAGTTAGAGTAAACTCTGGGAGTTGGTGATGGACAGGGAGGACTGGCATGCTGCAGTCCATGGGGTCGAAAAGAGTCGGACACAACTGAGCGACTGAACTGAACTGAACTGATACTTAGGCAAAAGAGAGATAAAAATGCTTTCTTTTTTTCTTTTTTTCAGTCTTAGCATGTGGAAGTCTCTCATTTCTATCACCTGACAAGTTTTCTGGCAGCAAATGTGGTCTGGGATCATTCTTTAATAATTCTTTAAAGCACTGAGTTACTCAGAAGAAACACTGTGTGCTTTTGTGCCTCCAGAGGTTTCTGTTGTCTGCCTGCTGATGGTTTCTTTTCAGATACTGATACACTGCACCTCTGATTACTAACATTGACTGCCCGCTTCCTGACTTCAGACTATACTGCAAAGATACAGTAATCAAAACCGCATGATACTGGCACAAAAAGCAGACACATAGATCAATGGAAGAAAAGAGAGCCCAGATTTAAACCCACTCACCGATGAGTAATTAGGGCTTCCCAGGTGGCACTAGTGGCAAAGAACCTGCCTGCCAATGCAGGAGATGCTGGAGATGGAGTTTCAATCCCTGGGTTGGGATGATCCCCTGGAGGAGGGCATGGCAACCCATTCCAGTATTCTTGCCTGTAGGACTCCCATGGACAGAGGAGCCTGGTGGGTTACAGTCCATAGGGTCATAAAAAATTGGACAAGACTGAAGTGACTTAACACACGTGAATGATTAGTTAACCTAACAAAGGCAAGAGTATACAGTAGGGAAAAGACAGTCTCTTCAGTAAGTAGTGCTGGGAAAACTGGACAGCTACACATAAAACAATAAGATTAGAATGTTTGATCATACCATATACAAAAACAAACTTGAAACAGTTTGAAGACCTAAATTCATGATCTGAAACTACAAAATTCCTAGAAAAGAACGCAGGCAGAACACACACTTTGACATAAATTCTAGCAATATTTTTGATCTATCTCTAAAATAAGGAAAATAAATAAAAGCAAAAAATAAACAAATGAGACATAATCAAACTTGAAAGCTTTTGCACAGCAAAGGAAACCATCAACAACAACAAAAGATACCCTACCGAGTGAAAGAATGTGTTTGCAAATGATGCGACAGGCAAAGGGTTACTAACCAAAATGCATAAACAGCTGAAACAACAAAAATACCAAGAAAACAAACAACCCGATTCAACAAAATGGGCAGAAGACCCAACAGACATTTTTCCAGAGAAGACAGTACAGAGAAGGTGTACAATGTGATTATCTGATGCATGTGTATGCAGCAAAATGATTACCACAGTGAGGTTAGGTAGCACATCCTTCGTCTCTCATAATTACCATTTTCTGGTTACAATGAGACCATTTATGATCTACTCTCAGAGCAACTTTTAAGTGTACAGAGCAGTGTAAGTGTATAGCTTGGTAACTGCAGTGTTGTTAAATATAGTCACCGTGCTGTGCATTATTCTTCTGGAGTGTTTGTACCCTTTGACTGACATCTCCACATTTCCCCCACCTGCAGCCCCTGGTAACCATCAATCTAGTCTCTGTTCCTATGATTTCATCCTTTTTAGATTCTTTGTGTGAGGATGGAGGCTGGGATCTCCTACCCCCCCATCTTGGTGACCTCTAAATCTTATGGTCCCTCTTTAAGTCAACAGTTACAGACATCAAAACACACACTAACTGTACAATTTTGACAAACAGATGCAGTCATTTGTGGGGATTGTCACTTCCAGTCACTGTAATGAAGTCTCTATGAATATTTTTCTACACTTTTTTGGGACATAGATTTTAATTTCTCTTAGACAGATACATGGGGTAGGTTTAACTTAATAAATAAATCAGTTGAAACTTTTCCAAAGTGGTTATAATATTTTCTGTTTCACCCAGAGTTCCTGTTGCTCCGTTTCCTGGTCAGTATTTGGTTTTATCAGTCTTATTAATTTTCACCATTCTAGGGCATGTAGTGATATCACATTGCAGTTTTAATTTGCATTTCCTTGATGACAAGAGATGCTGAGCACTGGTTTGTGCGGTTACTGACCGTTCATACTGTTTTGCTTGTGAAATGTCGATTCAATTATTATTTTGCCCATATTTTAATTTAGTTGGACTGTTCGTCTTTCTATTATTGAATTGTAGGAGTCATTGTGTATTTCAAATATGTCCTTTGTCAGACAAATGTTTTGCAAGTATTTGTGGTTTGCCTATTCATTTTAATGGTGTCTTTTGATGAGCATCAGTTTTTAATTTGGGTAAGTCTAATTCATCATTTTTCTCTTCATGGCTCTTGCTTTTTGGGTTCTGTCTAATAAATCCTTGCCTGTAGGTTGCAACAGTATTCTCTTATATTTTCTTCTAAAAGCTTTATAGATCTGTGGTATACAAAGATATATAGATCTGTGATTCGTTTTGAAATTTTTTTGTTATGATGTGCAGAAGCATAGGGTTTCAAAATAGATTTTTCTGTGTGGATGTCAGTTGCTGCATTGCAATTTGCTGAGTTTAACTTTCCTTTTGAATTGTTTGGTGTGCTTGTGAAAAGTCTATTGACCATAGACATGTCATCTATTTCTGTGTTCCCTCCGGCTGTCCACTTCTGTACCAGCATTACACTGTCAGGGTTCCTGAAGCCTCACAGTAAACCTGGAATTCAGATAGTGAAGTCCTCAGCTTGGTTTTGCTTTTTCAACATTATTTGGACTTCTCTACGCCCTTTGCATTTCCATATAAATTTTTGAATCAGCCTGTCAATTTCCATGAAAAAGACTGGGGGAACATGAGTAGGATTGCACTGAACCCATAAATGAATATACAGAGAATATATCTTAATAATATTGATTTTTCTAATCCATGACCATGATGTATTTTTTCAAATATTTGGGTCTTTTCAAAATTTCTCATAGCAAAATTTTGTAATTTTTTTTTTTTTTTTTAGAGCTACAGCATCATCAGTCTTTAATAATTTATAGGCAAACGCTAAAAAATAGTTAATAATAATACAGAGGACATACATGGCTTATAAAAATGGTCGTAAGTCTACAAAGTAGGGATTCTTGGCACTTGCATACAAACACAAAAATATAGACAATTATGACTGGCACCCCTAGAAGAGCAAACTAGGGACACCCCTCAGTTGGGGGTGGGGGGGAGCCAAGAGCTAGTTCTCATTTATTCCAAATGCATCCTCCAAGCAACTTTCCTTTGCCCCTAAACACATCTAATCAAAAAGCCAGAGAAGAAAAACAGGAAACAGGGTCGAGGTAGAGTCAGTTTACATTTAAGCCTCCACAGTCCTGCAGCCTCCACTTCCCCAGAAGTGAGGATGAGGGAGAGATGTGAGAATACATCCCATCTCCTGCCGCCCGTCCCGTGCTGCCCCCAAACACGACCCCTGTTGTGCTTCTTGGTCCTCCATTGAGGTGGACAGGTCCTACACCCTGGGGCTGAGTGAGGGGCCACAGGCTCCGCCTGGCTGTCCAAGTGTGCAGACCCCTACTGGTGAGGAGGGGCAGCCTCAGGTCACCGTCGCTTCTTGCCTGCCCGGGCAGCCTTCTTTCTCTTGAGGATCATCTCATACAGGCGCTCCAGGCCTGGCTGCAGGCCCAGCCCGTCCACAGCACTGCAGCCCTGCACGTAGGTGAGTGTGGCAGTAGCCAGCTCCCGGACCGCCAGCCTCTTCTCCACCTCGGCGGCGCTCAGTGCCCCGGGCTGATCCTGCTTGTTGGCCAGGACCAGCACAGGCACACCCTGGTTGTCCGAGGCCCGGCTGATTCGGTGGAGCTCCACCTTGGCCTCCTCCAGCCGCTCAGCCTCAGCAGCATCCACCACAAACACCAGGCCGTCTGTCCGGCGTGTGTAGGAGCGCCACAGCGGTCGAAGCTTCTCCTGCCCCCCGACATCCCACACTTGGAAGGTGATGCCACGGGATCCCCCCAAGGGCACCCGGATCTTCTCTGTGTTGAAGCCTTTTGTGGGGACGCTCTGGACAAACTCTTTGAACTTGAGGCGGTAAAGAAGGGAGGTCTTTCCAGCTGAGTCCAGCCCAATGACCACAACATGCAGGGCCTGGAAGTGGGGCAAGAAGGAGGTGGTGGGCGCCATCTCAGTCAAATGGTTCCCCATGTTGAACTCTAGCTAAGATGCAGGTCTTGGGGCTCACAGAAGAGGCAGGGAGGAGACCTTGAAATTGCAGGCTTTGGGATCACAACTGGGTTATCTCCCGTCAGCCGCGCTCTCCCCGCTCCCCTCCGGGCCAGCCCCGCTAGTCTCCACGCCGGTCTCCAGCGCGCGGGCACTGCCAAAATTTTGTAATTTTAAGTATAGAGGTTCTTCATGTGTTTTGTTAAACTTACTCCCAAATAGTAAACATTTTGGAAGCTATTGTAATGGGATTATGTTTTTAAGTTTCAGTTTCTAATTGTTCCTGCTAAAATGTAGAAATAATAATTGATTTAAAAACTTTAGAGAGTTGTAACTGGCATCAAATTGCATATCTTGAACTTTTGAAACTTTTGACATCTGTATACACTTGTGTAGCCAACACCCATCATGATCAAGATAATGAACACATAGGACTTTCCTGGTAGTTAAGTCTCTGTGCTTCCACTTCAGGGGGCTTGGGTTTGATCCCTTGTCAGGGAACTAAGATCCTGGATACCACTCATGGCCAAAAAAAGATAACAGACACTCCCATCACTCCTAGGAGTTTCATTGCACACCTGTGTAATCTTTTCTTTCTCCTTCCTACTGCTACACTTATACACCCCTCCACATCTCAAGCAACTACTGATCTGCTTTCAGCCACCATACCTTCAGTTCAGTTCAGTTCAGTTCAGTCGCTCAGTCGTGCCTGACTCTTTGTGACCCCATGGACTGCAGCACATCAGGCTTCCCTGTCCATCGCCAACTCCTGGAGCTTGCTCAAACTCATGTCCATTGAGTCACTGATGCCATCCAACCATCTCATCCTCTGTCATCCACTTCTCCCCCTGCTTTCAATCTTTCCCTGCATCAGGGTCTTTTCCAGTGAGTCAGTTCCTGACGGGAGAGACTGACTGAGGGGGAAACTGGGTCATGTTCTGATGGGCAGGGCCATGCTCAGTAAAGCTTTAATCCAATTTTCTGTGGATGGGCGGGGCTGTATTCCCTCCCTGTTGTTTGACCTGAGAACAAACCCATTTGAATGCAGAGTTCCAGATAATAGCAAGGAGAGATAAGAAAGCCTTCCTCAGTGGTCAGTGCAAAGAAATAGAGGAAAACAATATAATAGGAAAGACTAGAGATCTCGTCAAGAAAATTAGAGATACCAAGGGAACATTTCATGCAAAGTTGGGCTCAATAAAGGACAGAAATGGTGTGCACCTAACAGAAGCAGAAGATATTAAGAAGAGGTGGCAACAATACACAGAAGAACTGTACAAAAAGGACCTTCACGACCCATATAATCATGATGGTGTGATCACTCACCTAGAGCCAGACATCCTGGAATGTGAAGTCAAGTGGGCCTTAGGAAGCATCACTACAAACAAAGCTAGTGGAGGTGATGGAATTCCAGTTGAGCTATTTCAAATCCTGAAAGATAATGCTGTGAAAGTGCTGCACTCAACATGTCAGCAAATTTGGAAGACTCATCAGTGGCCACAGGACTGGAAAAGGTCAGTTTTCATTCCAATGCCAAAGAATGCTCAAACTATTGCACGATTGCACTCATCTCACACGCTATCAAAATAATGCTCAAAATTCTCCAAGCCAGGCTTCAGCAATACGTGAACCATGAACTTCCAGATGTTCAAGCTGGATTTAGAAAAGGCAGAGGAACCAGAGATCAAATTGCCAACATCTGCTGGATCATCAAAAAAGCAAGAGAGTTCCAGAAAAACATGTATTTTTGCTTTATTGACCATGCCAAAACCTTTGACTGTGTGGATCACAATAAACTGTGGAAAATCCTGAAAGAGATGGGAATACCAGCCCAAATTACCTGCCTCCTGAGAAATCTGTATGCAGGTCAAGAAGAAACAGTTAGAACTGGACATGGAACAGCAAAATGGTTTCAAATAGGGAAAAGAGTACATCAAGGTTGTATATATTGTCACCCTGCTTATTTAACTTATATGCAGACTGTATCATATGAAATGCCAGGCTGGTTGAAGCATAAGCTGGAATCAAGATTGCTGGGAGAAATATCAATACACTCAGATATGCAGATAACACCACCCTTATGGCAGAAAGTGAAGAGGAACTAAAAAACCTCTTGATGAAAGTGAAAGAGGAGAATGACAAAGTTGGCTTAAAGCTCAACATTCAGAAAACTAAGATCATGACATCTGATCCCATCATTTCATGGGAAATAGATGGGGAAACAGTGGAAACAGTGTCAGACTTTATTTTTGGCAGCTCCAAAATCACTGCAGATGGTGATTACAGCCATGAAATTAAAAGACACTTGCTCCTTGGAAGAAAAACTATGACCAACCTAGACAGCATGTTAAAAAGCAGAGACATTACTTTGCCAATAAAGGTCCATCTAGTCAAAGCTATGGTTTTTCCAGTAGTCATGTATGGATGTGAGAGTTGGATCATAAAGAAAGCTGAGCGTGGAAGAACTGATGCTTTTAAAAGATCTGTGATGTTGGAGAAGACTCTTGAGAGTCCCTTGGACTGCAAGGAGATCCAACCAGTCTATCCTAAAGGAGAGCAGTCCTGGGTGTTCATTGGAAGGACTGATGTTGAAGCTGAAACTCCAATACTTTGGCCACCTGATGCGGAGAGCTGACTCATTTGAAAAGACCCTGATGCTGGAAAAGATTGAGGGCAGGAGGAGAAGGGGACGACAGAGGGTGAGATGGTTGAATGGCATCACTGACACAATGGACATGGGTTTGGGTGGACTCTGGGAGTTTGTGATGGACACGGAGGCCTGGCGTGCTGCAGTTCATGGTGTCGCAGAGTCAGACACAGCTGAGTGACTGAACTGAACTGAAATGGTGTTTTTTCATATGTGTGAAGACTTGTTTGTACCCCAGTATGTGATCTCTATTGATGAAATTTCTATATGCAGTTGAAAAAATTGCTTTTCATACATGTCACTCTATGGTCTATGCTTGTGAGATCTACTATTTACTGATGTTTTGTTTAGTTGTTCTGTGGATCACTGACAGGAGGTTGTTGATACCTTTGACTGAGATTGTAACTTGCCTATCTTTCTCTCTTTTTTTCTCACAGTTTTTGCTTCATATATTTTAAAGTGCTGTTATTGGGAGCAGGCAACTTTATAATTATTATGTATTTCTGATATGCTGACACTTTTATCATTGTAAAATGTTCTCTTTAGTCTCTGGTAATATTACTTTTCTTAAAGTCTATTTACTGATGTTACTAAGTAACATATAATGAAGGATATTTTGCCTGATGTAGTCAGTTCATCTTTTTTATGTTTACTATCATATGGTTCATGTATACCTATTTTTACTTTCAGCTACTGTGTCTTTATATCTCTTTCTCTTTAAAGAGAGAGAAAGCACATGTATTCTAGCCATGATATAGTTGAGTCTTGTTGCTTTTTCATTCCCAGTCTGCTTTTTAGTTGGAGATTTTAGTCCATTTACATTTATTGTAACCATTGCGTAGTTGGATTCAGGTCTGCCATGTTGCTGTATTTTTTCCTGTTTGTTCCATCTGTTTTGAAGAATAGGTGGGAGTGAATATTTATTGGATTATAGGACTGGTGGTGGGAAGATGACAGACTTGAGTTTGGTCCCTGTGTTCTCCATGGAGCATGTGGTAGGGTCGTCAGGGGGGTGGACAGTGGAAGAAAAAATGTCAGAAGTTTGAAGAGAGAAAAGAATGTATGAAATGTATTGTGATGAGTGAGAAAGTGAGCCTTCTAGAGGACAAAGTAGGTTGTGAGATTTATTTATTGTCCATTCATTTATTCTTTTGTCATGCATTAATTCAATAAATATTTGAATGTCTCCTTTGTGGGGGAAAACAGGCATGGACATGTTCCTGTGAGACTTTTGCTATCAATAGATATTGGTGAAGTAATGTCAGTAATATATGCAATGAGATTATAAGCTAGAAAGACAAATGCAATGAGATAATAGAAACGATTGATTTTACAGGAATGTACAGCAGAAAAACTTGACCTTGAGTAGGTGTAAGGAATCATCTGTTGGAGCCAGTTGCCCTTGAGCTGAGATCTAAAGTGGGTAGGTTAAACCAGGCAGTGGCTGGTGGGAGTGTGGTCAGGTGAAGACCAGAGTGGGCCGGTGCTCTGTGGGGGCAGAGAGGATGAGTGTGGGAGGCGCAGATGCTACTGGCGTGGCTGGACTGGGGCGTGGAGAAGGGAGACTGGGTGACAGCTCAGGGCTACACGATGCCATGGCCCCCGACAGATTGTGATTGAGCTTTTGTTCCAGGAGTGACTTTGAAATGAAACCAGTCAGTTTGGTGTGTGATGTGCTTCTCCTTAAAGCATCAAGACTTTCTTTGATGTACGTTAAATAGAACTGATGAGACTGGGCTACAATGAATTATCAGAGCGATGCACAAAGCGAGTCATTGCCAAGTTTTCTTACACTCCATTTTATTCCTATTTGAGGGAAAAAAGGTAATTAGAGAACATCAGGCATTGCTTCCAGGTTTTAAAGTGGCTTCCATCCAGCCACAGGGAGGCTCACAGCAGAAAACCAGATGTTCAAATAAAGACCTAAGTGGACAAATATGGCTGCTGCGCATTACACAAATACATGATGGAAATCTTTCCTGGTGTTAGGCTTTAAAGTATTTGTACGAATGCCTCCATTCTTCCAGAAGAACCAAAGGGAGGAGTTTAAATGCATTTGTTAGGCATGTTTGTGCCTTCCCACCTAGTGTTAGGCAGTACAAGTGGAAAATTAGAATAATGGGATTATTGACTCAATCTTTTGCTGAGTGCCTTCCAGGTGTACCCATGGTACTGAGTACCACGGACTTGACAGTGAAGGACGTGGAGGCGAAGCCAACAAGAGTCTCCCCTCTTTGTGGGAAGGTCAGACTTCAGAAGGGGCTGTAGCAATGCTGGAACCAGAAGTGAGGTTCAGGCAGATTGTGGACAACAGAGAAAGAAAAGTACTTCTTAGGGGCCAGGGGGTTCCTCGAGATTTCCATGTCCTCTTTTTCCTTTCCACAACTAAAACTTTTTTTTTTTGCTCTGAGTTTTTCTTATGAATAGAAAAATTCAATTAATCATAAAAAGCAAGTACCCAACATAAGATTCACCCTCTTCACAGATTTTTAAGTACACAGTGTTGTGTTGTCTCTAAGTACATCAAGTTGTAAACATTAAATTATCTGCAGCTTTTTGTATGTCAATCGGACCTCGGTGAAGCAGTGAAAAAATGGCAAGCACAGCTTGTTATCTCTGCTTTTATATTTTTTGGTTCAACAAATATTTATTGAATTTATATTAGGTTTAATGTCCCATCCTGCAGGATGGTGCTCACCCCTGTTAATAGGGAGAAACAAGTCACGGAGGATCAGGGGAAGGAAAATTGTGCGCATGGCAGCAGTTTCCGCAGCTTTAGATCATCTCAGAGAAAAACCTGAGTGCAGTGCCCTTGGACACACGATCCACTTCTTTAGTCCAAGGGGCTGCCACAGAAACACTGCTATCTCCTGGAGCCCGCCCTGTTTGGATTTCTCTGTTAAGAGTTAAAACTTGGAAAAGCAGCCCAAGCCTGGGAAACTCTGCAGACAAATTCTTGGGTTGGAAATGCACATTAGTGGATTCTTTAATACAAAAACATAATGCTTTAAATTGTACTTTGGACATGATGTCCACTTTTTTGGCTCAACAAACAAACCCGAAATTGTTTTTAGCTTTCTGCTCTGGCATTCACGAAGTTTTGCCTAAAACCCTTGGAGATTTGCTGAAAAAGATTTATTTGTGTGCGTTCTGAGGAGCGTGCCAAAATTCTGCTGCTTCGTGTTTTTCAAGATTCTTCTAAATTAAAAAGTGAGCACAGCGCGTGTGAGGGTGAAACATTGGTTTAGTTGTTGTGCCAAGTAAATGGGTTTCTTTCCAGGAGGAGGGGAGAGATGGTGTGACAGGGTGAACGTTCAGTCAATGAGATGTGCTTTGCACAGCGGAGGAGTTCATGTGACTCCTTACAAAGTCACTGTCTTGATTTAATGAAAAACCACACAAACATAGCAATCTATCAGTTTGGGTGCTGCCTTTAATTGATTTTTGCACTAAGTCCTATCAGTTGATTAAACACAGCCCAAACCACCTAACTCACCCACAAAGTAAATATGGACATGACAAAAAAAAAAAATCAAGAAATGTCTATGTATGAAGGAACTTTTGGGTATTTTACAGGTCAGTTGAATAATCAGGATCAAAAGAGTGAATATCTACTCAGAGACATTAAAAAACACACAGAAAGCCTCAAGTGCTGTTTTTTTCCTTTTCAGAAGAAGCATGTTCATTAAAATAAAATTTATACAGACATATAACACAATGTATATGTCTTTATGCATTGTTTACTGATTGAAATACAATTTATACTGTGATGCAGATTAACATTAAATACCCAAACTGCTTTTGGATCTAGAAAAAGTTGTGTAAATAGTTTTCCAAAGTGCAGACAAAAAGAAAAAAAGATAATAACTTTTGTTTAGTTTCACTGCAATCTCCCTGACAGATCCTTGGACTGCTTCGCATCCACACTGGCTTCCAGCACAGCTGAAATCCCCCTGTGCCCTCCTCGGAGCCCGAACCGATGGCTCCACCACCATGACTGATGGTTCCCTTGGTAACAGAGTTTCCCTTGTGTTTATCTGATACAACCACTCTCCTCATCAACCTGCTTTATTTATTTATTTTCGTGTGCTTATGAATACATATATATCACAGCGGGATGAAATGGGTGGGAAAAAAAAAACAAGTTTTCAGAGTGTGGAGCATCCATGGACTGCATATTTTCATTCTCTGCTTTGACCTTTGCCCTGTGGCAGGCGGGTAAGAGCCCATGGACCCAGGATCAGTGGCAGGACCAGAGCGGTTGCCAGAAGCCCAGGGTGTTTTCCTTGAGTTACTGTATCGAATGAGGTCGTGTATTTAAAAGCTTCTTACTTCTAAGTGTTGCAGTAACCAGAATAGCCTGGTAAAATTACTCTGAATATTTAAAGTGGTCAAAGAGCTGAGAAAACGTGAAAATTACTCTCTAAAAAGCATTCTATGTGACTGTTGCATATCCCTGACCCTGTAATAGGGCGTTAATAAACATCCGTCCCATCCAAGACTCTGGGTAAAATCTTCTCTACCTTTTTAGTGAAAACACAAACTTAGTCCCTCTTTTCTATTTCTTCACCTCTCTCTCTAGATCCTTCCCATCAGTACTCACACTATTATTTCTTCCATTGAAAAGACTCCTTCTCCCATCCACACAGCCACGTATTAAAACAAAGTGTGTGTGTTAGTCACTCAGTCATGTCTCACTCTCTGTGAGCCCATGGACTGCAGCTCATCAGGTTCCTCTGTGCATGGAATTCTCCAGGCAAGAATACTGGGGTGGGTTGCCGTTTCCTTCTCCAAAAACAAAATGACCCTCCCTAAACCCTGCGTCCTCTTTCTGACCTCTTTGCAGCTAATCTTGGGATCTCTCACACATTCCTATCTTTTTGTTTTTTTCCCTTTTAAAAAAACCGTTAAAAATCTTGAGGTATATGAGGTTTATGGTGTTGTGTTAGACTCAGTTATACAGCAGAGTGATTCAGTTATCTCTCATCTATTTACCTTTTCATAGTCTTTTCCATTAGAGGTTATTACAAGGTATTGAGTACAGTTCTCTGTGCTATATGGTAGATCCTTGTTGTTTATCTATTGCATATCCAGTAGTGTGTATACATTAATCCCAAACTCCTGATTTACCCCCCACCCCACTAGACCCTTTGATGACCGTAAGTTTGTTTTCTGTGTCTGTGGGTTTGTTTCTATTTTGCAAGTAAGTTCATTTATATCATTTTTTTAGATTCCACGGAGAAGTGATGTCATATGAAATTTTTCTTTCTCTGTTGGACTTACTTCACTTAGTGAAATAGCCTCTAGGCTCATCTGTGCTGCTGCAGCGGCGTTATTTCTTTGTGACGGCTGAGTAGTGTTCCTTTTGTACGTACCGCCGCTTCATCTATTCGTCTGCCGATGCACTCTGGGGCTCCTTCCGTGTCTGCGCACATTCCGGTCTCATCCCAGCTCCACTCCTTCTCAGGCGTCTCTCCTGCCGAGTCTGGCGGGCGCCCAGTGGCACCCTCGGCATGCTCTCCCTAGCACTCTGCCTCGGGGCTCTTCCCTGGTCCTTCTCCACTTCTCAGCCCCCTCACCACATCACTGAAGGTGCTCAGGCCTGTCTCCTCTTTTCTTCCCACAAATGCTCCCGAGTAACCTTATCCAAGCCCAGGGCTTCCACTGTCTACAAGCTGTTGGTCCCCAGTTCACAGTGTCCGAGATTCAGACTCGCGTGTCAGCATCCTATCCACATTGCCTGGAGATGCTTCACCGATGTCCTGAAGAAGTCAGAACAGAGCTCACGGCCTGCCCCAGTTACCGCCTCTTCTCCTGACCCCCTCATCTCTGCTTGGGTCCACCCTCCAGTCGGGAATCTCACTTGCCAGCTCCGCAGCCTCTTCGGGCGGTGAGGTGGCTGGAAGGCTGAATGCCTCCATCCTCGGTGTGTTTCCAGGGCGCTGGATTTTGCCAGCCCCGCTGCCATCACACTCAGCTGTGCCTGGGCCTCCAGCAGGGTCTCCTGACTGCTGCTGCCCCTGCGCATTGGCCTTGTGACACCTTGGCTGCCCTCCTCTCTTCGCTAGGTGCCTCTGATGTCGTGGCGCGGTCCCCATCTCACCATTGCTGTGCCGGTAGCTCCTTTCCTCTTGAATGCCTTCCTCATTCGCCCTTTGTTCTAGGCTAATTTCTCCCCACTTTTTACATCTCTGATCCTCCTCCCCACCAAAAAGGAGGTGACGCTTACCATCACACAACCTCAGGTGTTTTTCCTTGTAGCTCTGATCACACTTATAACTCAAAAATTTATTTAAATCAGATTTCCCTTCTAGATTTACTTTATATGGAAATAGGAACCTTGCCCATCTCGTTTATTATTGTATTGCCTAGATTACAAAGAGTTCCGTTGGAGTATGGTAAATATTTGTCGAATGAATGTACATACCCGTTTGTGAAGGAAGTTATGTTTTGATGGAAGGTGGGCCATGAGAAAGCATAGGAAACAATTTGAAAGGAATAATCAGCAAAGTTAAGAACAGAAATTCACTCTGGTGTATAGAAAAGGCCTAACAGAAGTCACAATATAAAACTGCAAATCTGTGTAAGTGCCAGAAGCAGTGGGGAATCAAAGCTGGTGAGTACCAAAGGCATTTTGTATTAGTAGGATTCTCTTTGGTAGGCCAGCTTGACCTAGAGTCATTATAAAGGGCATTTATTGGCTTGAATGAGCAGGCTTCACTTACTGTGTGGCTGCCCACGTGGTTGGGTGGAGGTCCCCACTAGGACCATCAGACTGGCTTTGAGGAATGAGTGGGCAGGGGTGGGTGCTGACCTGACAGCAGAAAAAATATCTACTGTGAATTTCTTGGTTAGACAATCTAACAAACATTTAACTTCAGGGGGCATGTGTTATAAATGGTAGCCTTTTAATTTGTTACCCACACCAGACATTTTGAGAGTGAAAAAGGCTGTGTTTATAATAACACTGGAATATTGAGTAAAAAAAACAGCAAGAGTGTCCTTGACAAATTAGGACATAGGGTCGCCCTAGCTGGGAGGAAGAAAGCGAGGGGATTTCTGTCCAGGGAGGAGCAACGAGGCAGGATCATGACCCGGAAGGAACCAGGAGTCATGACCCCGATGAGAAGAGGGAAGAGGTTCATGGAAAGGCACCCAGGCTCCTTTTCCCAAGCCAACCTTGTGGGCGACCCCACTCTTAATTCAAAGGGTCAGCATAAGGAAGTGGAAGGCAGTTCCCTGCGGACCCAGTTATATCTTTAGAGATTGTTCTCATCCAAAAATAATTTCCTTCTTGGTGAAAGATACACCACCAAGATGTTCTGCCTTCTTGACTTCCTCATAAAAATTTCCAAATTGCCTTACAACAATTCTGAAGTAACACGCCCTGCTGCTGCTGCTGCTGAGTCACTTCAGTCGTGGCCGACTCTGTGCGACCCCACAGACGGCAGCCCACCGGGCTCCCCCATCCCTGGGATTCTCCAGGCAAGAACACTGGAGTGGGTTGCCATTTCCTTCTCCAATGCATGCAAGCATGCTAAGTCGCTGCCGTCGTGTCCGACTCTCTGCGACCCCACAGACAGCAGCCCACCAGGCTCCCCTGTCTCTGGGATTCTCCAGGCAAGAACACTGGAGTGGGTTGCCATTTCCTCCTCCAATGCATGCAAGCATGCTGAGTCGCTTCAGTCGTGTCCGACTCTGTGCGACCCCGTGGACAGCAGCCCACCAGGCTCCTCTGTCCACGGGATTCTTAGGTAAGAACACTGGAGTGGGTTGCCATTTCCTTTTCCACACTCTGGCCACCCCAAATAAGAGAGAGAGTAGAATAAGGGGAGAGAGACACAGAGAAGGGCTGGGCATCTTCGCTGCCCTCAACTGGCCAAATTTCCTTGTTCTAGCTCTGCCTCTCATGAAATGCGCTTCAGTTCAGTTCAGTTCAGTCGCTCAGTCATGTCTGACTCTTTGTGACCCCATGGACTGTAGCACGCCAGGCCTCCTTGTCCATCACCAGCTCCCAGAGTTTACTCAAACTCATGTCCATTGCGTCGGTGATGCCACCCAACCATCTCATCCTCTGTCGTCCCCTTCTCCTCCAGCCTTCAATCTTTCCCAGCATGGGAAATGGGCTTAATGCAAGAAAATCAGAATGACCTCTCCTCCTGGCTCTGACATGATTGGGTTCTAGAATGCTAAGTATGAGACCTCATCTTTGCAACCAAGAAACCAAAAGCTACTTGGGGAAATATGGCAAAGACTGGAAGTAACTGCACAGACAGCATGCTGTCTGATAGATGTGTCTGATAGATCAGACAGCTATCTGACAGATGGCCATGCTTCGTGTGTGGACAGCAAACTCAGAAGTGGCTCGGGTAGTCCGTGGCTGGCCCTGGGGCTGGGTTGTGGACATTGCCTGGCAATTTTTCCATGCAGGTGGCGTCAGTAGTTAACGGCAGCCCCACCTGTCCTGTCTCCTCTGGAGCTCCACCCTGCACCTTTCTACACAGGGGCCAGGCAGTCCCTTCAGATCAGCAATGGCACCCAAACCCTCATCTCCTCCAGGCAAGCCAGCCCCCTGCTCCATCATTTATTTCCGAGTCGCCTGCTTTGGGATCTTCGGTCAGTTCCCCTGGTGGCCTCCTCCACCCCTGCCAGCCTGGCCTCGTGGCTCCGCGAGGTGCATGCCCACCTTGCACACCCATCTCTCCTCATTCCCTGACTGTCACTGGCTGAGTGTGGGTCTCAGTCACCTGATGCTGAAATTATTAGAAGGTTGTCGCAGTTGGTATCCTCTTCCCAAACTTCCTTCTCATTCAATTCATCTCAGACATCATTGTCAGATTCATAGTGCTAAAATATCACTTAAAAAGGTTATTTCCTTTTTTTTTTCGGATTCCTGATTCACTGCAAGATCAAATAAAAACTGGAGCCTATAATTCATGGCTGTTCACAATCTGGCCCAACCTACGGGCACCTTTATCCTTTACAACCCCTTTTGCTCAAGATATATGTTCCACCTGGACTAGGCTCTGCTCTCTAACCGGTAGGTGTCTGGCGCCTTCTTGCCCTGAGGGACGCCTGCAGCGGCGAGAGCATCTCCCTCTTTACTTCCTCGGAACAACCCTCAACATTCCAGGCACTGCTCATCCAGGTAATAAGGGCTTCTTCTTCAGAGGATGCTTCCCGCGTGTCCCCTCACCACTGAGTCATTCCTGCTGCTGCTGCTGCTAAGTCGCTTCAGTCGTGTCCGACTCTGTGCGACCCCACAGACGGCAGTCCACCAGGCTCCCCCGTCCCTGCGATTCTCCAGGCAAGAGCACTGGAGTGGGTTGCCATTTCCTTCTCCAATGCATGAAAAAAGTGAAAGTGAAGTCGCTCAGTCGTGTCCGACTCTTAGCGACCCCATGGACTGCAGCCCATCAGGCTTCTCTGTCCATAAGATTTTCCAGGTAAGGGTACTGGAGTGGGGTGCCATTGCCTTCTCCAGAGTCATTCCTACTCATCGGTTTTGTTAGTTTACATTTTAGGAGCATTTTGTTTTCCCTATTAGATTGCAAATATTTTGCAGATAGGTGTTGTGCCTTAATTCTTTAACCACAATGCCTTTTGTAATCCTAAAGAAAGCATTTCTCTGACTCCTTCAAGACCAGCAGGCATGCTTGGCATAACAACAACAGAAAAACACACTGTCATTTCCGTGGACTTAAGGACTTATAAAATAGAGGGATGGATAAAATGGTTCTAGGTCATCGATTATTAGCACTTTTAACATGGTGCTTTTGAAGGGTTTGTAAAACATTCTCATGGAAAGTTTCAGAAAACAGATTTGTTTTATAAAATCTTGACTTTCAACATGTATGTTCATTTATCTCCAGGCATATAAAGCTTTGTGTTCCAGAAAGAGTGCATCACTTGAATGGGGTAACACATGTGTAAGTGTTTTGTAATCTTTAAGCACCATAAACAGATGAAGGACTATTTTATTAATGATAAAATTTTCTTAGGTAATAACCTAAGACAGAAGGATGGAGTGAACAATTTTCCAATGTCATTCAAATAGCAAGAGCTCAACTTTTCTGGCTGGAGAAGTGGAGAATACTGTGTTCTCTCTTTTTTTCCTATTCCCTTCCCTTCTGGTAAAGTTGAATCTTGCCAAAAATCATGATTTGTGTGAGAGCAGTGGATTTGTTCTCATGGCCCCATTGCATGTGTATGGGAGACTGGAATGCATCTCCATTGCTATTGGCAGCCCTCTCTTTAATTGCTACATTTTGGGAAGTTAGCTGTATATTGCTTTAAACTGACAAAATAAATTGTTAGGGCCCACTCTATTTTTTTATTCATTGTTCAAAAAGTTGAAGTTAGTTGTTTGCTTAATACTCCAAGCTGATGAGGCATTTCATTATCTTACCAGTAATACACTCTAGAAAATGGAATCATTAGAGAACAGAAGTCACTGAAATGTAAACATGTGAATAATTTACACTTTCAACTGGTGTTAAATAAAAGGTTTTAATCTAGACAGAGATCTGACAATAAATATTCATTTCTAATTTCCAATGAGTAAACTTTATCTCTTTTTAAAAGCCTTTCCATTTGATTTTTTTTTTTTTCCTGGAAGATAATAGCAAATTTGACATGGGCACTTTGGGGAATAAAAGTTCCCTCTGGTCAACACAACCAGGAAGAGTTATTATGAAAATCAAAATTTGAAATAATTGCAAACATTGTAATGAGGAGCCATCTTAGGATCCCTGCATTGTCCTCCCCTCAGAGGGGAGGTACCTTCCCGGTATTGCTTTCCTGGGGGATGTGAGGGAAGCAGAAGAAAGAAATTGCCTCTTACCGTGGACGGTTTGTTGGATGATTGCCAGCCTGGGTCGAGGCCCAGCCCACAGGCAGATGTCAGCTTCTGTCTCACCAGGCAGCGGCCACACAGGCCTTGACATAGACGAAGAGAGTGAGGCTCAAGGAAGAGGGCGAGCGGGTGAGGCCATGTCCTCACTGAACCGGGGCCCTGCTGGTACTTCTCAGGTTGAGATGTGGGCAGGACCATCTCCGGTGGAAGGCTTTGCTGTCACACCCAACTCCCCACTATGCCTTTCCAGTTTTCTTTCCGAGAGCATTGTAGAACTAGGCCTAGGCACTCTAGGTTTTCCTTTATTGGCTGTGTTGGGTCTTCATTGCTGTGCGGGCTTTCTCTAATTATGGTAAGGGGCTACTCTTTGCTGCGGTGCATGCGCTTCTCATTGCAGTGACTTTTCTTGTGGTGGATCAAGGGGTCCAGGGTGTGCAGCCTTCAGTAGTCATGGCATGTGGACTCTAGAACCCAGGGCTATTGCCCCACGGCATGTGGAATCTTCCTTGACAGGAACTGAACCTGCGTCCCCTGTATTGGCAGGGGGATTCTTAACCACTGGACCACCAGGGAAGTCCTGTTTTTTCTTTTTTAAAATGCATTTATTGAGACATACATGCTATAAAATTTGCTCATTTTAATTACCCAGTTCAAGATTTGTTAGTGTTTTTAGAGAACTGTGCAACTATCACCGTCCTCAGCACATTTTCATCTCCCCCCAAAGAAAGCTTGTGCCCCTCTGCAGCCCCCACCCCCATTTCTTTTTATGCTTCTTCAGCTGACTTGCATCCTGCCTTGGGAGTTGGTTTGTACCGAATGTGTAATTGTCAGGTGAATGCATTTGACAGTGTGAACTTCCATTGTGGGTTCCAGAGCCTTATGGGATGTTTTGAGTTGAAACAGGCCAGGAACAGTCATCCAGTCTAAACTTTTCACTCTATAGTTGAGGAAGCTGACTGTCCACTGTGTAGTTCACGAGGGTTGAGGCAGTGGTTTAGTTGCTAAGTTGTGTCTGACTCTTGTGTGACCCCATGGACGGTAGCCTTCCAGGCTCCTCTGTCCTTGGGATTCTCCAGACAAAAATAATGAGGGTTAATCCAAGGTTAGGTGATTGTGTTCTTAGCCTAAGGGGAGCCACACATGTGGCAGAGACCTTTGGAGTTGCTTCTGTCGAGATGATCCCCAAGAGCCGAGCTCCGAGGGTGGCTTGCTGACAGCTGCTGCTTGGGGGGGTCATCCCGACGGCCTTATTCACTCCTGAGGTCCCATCCCATGGAGACAGAGCGGGGCTGCGGCTGGCTGGGGTGTCCCATCTCAGCGGTTCTCGCCGCTGACTCAGTACCCGAAGTTGGGGTCCACAGTGGCCTCGCCCTCTCTCCTGTCCCCTGCTCTTTACTCTTGGAGCCGCCTTAGCTTTGCTTCTTCTTTCTACCCCAGAACCAGCTTCTCTTTGCCTGGGAACTGCTATTCTCAGACCTCCCAAACTTCCCCGACAACGGGCCTGTGGAGCCGGCTGTATCCGTGCTCCCAGGACGATTCTCAGCAAGTTGAACGGAGAGAGGCACAGACGTCTCCGCTGGGCCTTCCCTATTTAGACAGACGGAGATTGCTCAGATGGGCCAAAGTGTGTTTTCATTATTTGATTCGCAGAATTTTTGTTACCAAAACCCTACAGAGTGATTTTTCCAGGGAGTTTCTTTTTCTAATATTCAAACTTCTGTTCAAATTCCAATACCAGATTATAAACAGATACAATTTCTCAGAACATCTCCAAAGGGGCCATTTACAAGATCTTGCTCAAAGAACAATGTGTTATTACAAAGAATTATGTCATTTTGAAAGATATTTCAGACCTGTGGATCAAATCCTTGCATATTTCTCCTGATTAAATTCTACTGATTAAATCAGTTGTGATTTATCTATGGCTATGACCATAAGCCATTAAAGAGATCTTTTGATTTGAAAATTGGTCACTAAAATCACACTCTCTAAATTCCCCATGATATTTCATTTCCACAAATAAACATGTTTGATCCTAATATTTGTTTTAAAAATCTATTTTATCTTTTATCTAGCTAAAGAAACATAAAAGTATGTTGTTCCTAAATAAGTATACAAAAATCAATAATAATCTTACATATGATCTATGAACAGCACATTAATGCAAAACATGACTAGTATTCTGTTCACAAAAGCAACACTGAAATAAAATACTAACCTAGGGAAAATATTATGAGGAGTAATATAGAACCAAAAGAAACAAAAACTGAAAAAGTTTGCCAAGAAAGAGAAAAATAAGGTTTGAATGAATGAAAGAACATACTAGGTTCTGGGTGGAAGATTCAATAATGTGGTTATTGCTATATGTCATTCTTCTGTATTTTTTTAAGTAAACTATGAGATATTAAAACTTTTTCAGCACATAATTCAATCCATCAACATTAATGAATCTATTAGACTATGGATGCACATCTCCTCAAGATGCTTTCTACAACCCAAACGAAATAGGGTAGTGAAGGATGTGACCCTGCACACTACCAAATCTAGATGACAGGGAAACTTTGGCAGGCCCCAGAATAGAGAGAGGTGTGCCCACACCACCCTCAGCCAAGGCGGCCAGGGGTTAATCGTGTGCCGGCAGGTGCCGGGCAGGAAAGGCACTGGGGAAATGCATCTGTCTTTTGCAGAAACTGGACTATCCCCCCAGTCAGGCATCTCACTGAATGTGTAAGCACAGCCTCAACCATCCAGGCTGGGAAACGCCCGTTCCCAGATGGAGGAGCTGGTGAGGCTGGAGACGGTTGTGCAGGTGGGTGCTGGGGCTGCAAAGGTGCCCTGGGCCTCTCAGATGACCAGCAGGCAGGCTGCGAGGGGCAGAGCCTCCCTCTGAGGGCGAATGTGGGGTCAGAAGCCAAGCTGAGCAGGGCAGACACATGGGGGCCTGGGGCGGGTGGAAGGGGGACGTGGCTCAGGCAGCGTGGAGGGCGGCCCGGAGGCAGCCTCCCCCACGATGTCGACAGGCGATGACACTGTCCTGAAGGTAAGGGCTGCAGCGCCGTAGGACACCCAGGACGGGCTGAGACGCATTTCAGCACCAGACTCGACCTGGAGGTAGGACAGGGGCCCCACGGTCGCCATGGTTGAGCCGGTCGTGATTTCCGGAGAAAAAGGGCGACTCTAGTCTCTGCACTGAAAACGGCATTGCGCGCATGAGCAAGCTGACTTTAAAAATGCACCATGTGAGAGCGGTGAGCTAAAATTTTATCGGGAGCAAAATGAGGACTGCAGCCTGGGACACGGCACCTCAGAGGGCTCTGAGAGACTGCTCCAAAGAGGCAGCGGGGAAGGGCAGGATTTATGTGATTTTGGTGAAGGGGAATTCATGCAATCAAGCACATTTATTTGTTAGAAAGTTTCTGCTGGTCTTGTGAAGCTTCTGCCAGTCACGAGAAACAATCATCACCATGAAAGATTTTAGTGCTTTTCTAGATATGAGGCGATATAAGAATTGGACTCACAACATTGGTTTCTGAACACACCTAACGATCTGAAGACCTCTTCTTCCACTTTTTTGCAGAGCAGAGAGTGCCTCATTCCTGCTCTCCACTCCAAGCTCCTTCAGCGGGTGTTGAAGGTCAGCAGCGGCAACAGCCCCTGATTCAATCCTGGTAGAGGCAGATGGCAGGCACCCACGTCAAGTGCCAATTTGTAGCTGACAGTGGAAAAGCCCCAGGTGTGTCCCAGGAAGGCTACTGGTCTTCAAACAGAAGAGAAAATGTTCTTTGAGAATCCAGGCAACATGTCAAAGTAACTAGTAATAAAAAAACAGTGAGAGTGGTGTCAATCTTCCCAACAGAAACACTCTATGCAAGAAAGCAACTTTTTAAAGATAGTCAAGAAAAGGCAGTGTGATGGGAGTGTTTTGTGAGCAGCCCAGCTTTCCTTCAAGTAACAAAGACCACAGAGAAGCTGCAGGGGACATCCAAGCACTCAAGGAAAGCATTCCTGGGAGCCCTTCCTGGGGAGTCTGCACTGGAGCGGGCTTTGGACAACCGCTAAGTAATTAGGAAAGACTCAGGCTAAGGTGTTTAAGGAGGAACGGAAGATATTTAACAGTAGGACCAAGACTGAAAGGTGAGGCTAGGATGACAAATTTGTCCTGTGCTGTGTGTTCTGACGACATAGAAAAGATGTAAGCAAAAATGTGAGGGGGAAGAGGAGGGCAGATCAACTCACTGATTACCTGGTAGGAATTAGCTCAGAGTAAAATATCACTTGCAACTGACAAATCAACTAGTAGCACCTTATATTATCATGTGTATCAGGAGTAGAAGATTGGAGGAGGACATGGCAACCCACTCCAGTATTCGTGCCTGGGAAATCCCATGGTGAGAGGAGCCTGGCGGGCTGCAGCCCATGGGGTCACAGAGAGTCAGACCCGGCTGAGCCTGAGAGCATCATCTGACAATGCCTTGGTCAGGGAAGAGGAGCGGAAAAGAAACAGTTACTAGTTACCAGTTAAAATCTATTGCCATAACCGAGACCCATTCTTAATCACGGATCTGGGAGAAATTTTGCCATATGGAAAATGATCTGGTTTTCTCTCTTCTCACATGGATGGAGGGCTTTCCAGGTGGTGCTAGTGGTAAAGAACTCACCTGTCAATGCAGAAGGTGTAGGAGACATGGTTTGATCTCTGGTCAGGAAAATCCCCTGGAGGAGGGCATGGCAGCCCACTCCAGTATTTTTGCTGGAGGGTCCCATGGACAGAGAAGCCTGGTGGCCTACAGTCTACAACTGGCTATGCATCATTTAGATGCTCAAGAGACGTCTTTCAAAAAAAAAAATCTAAAATAGAAGCCTTAGAGTCTAAGTCAAACCTGATACACAGTTTGGTTTATTTGTATCTGGCTACACTGAGACTGGCTGATTGAAGAAGAGGAGACAGGGCTAGCATGCAAAGGTAACAAGAGAAACACTAGAAGGAAAATATAAACTTTCTTAAGTACCAATTCTGGTAAATAATGTCAGAATAGCAGAGAAAAGGACCCAATAGTGTGTGAATGATAATATATGCATGTGTGTGAATCATAATATACATAATGTACACACACCTACATACATATAAATGTGTATATATTATATTACATGAGATATGAAAGAACCAAACTGAACATGTTGTTATATCAATAAACATAACTCACTCATTTAAAAAATCACATTTGATTGGCTCAAAAGCATAACACAACTCAAAGCTCTATCTGGGAGATATGCCTAATACAAAGTAACTGAGAAAAATAAATAAAAGTCCGGTAAGGATACAAACACTAAAAAGAAAGCAGGTGTTGCAATTTGATAGTAGACAAGGTAGAGTTTGGGCCCATAAAACTTAAATGAAAAAGAGAGGGTATTTTTATAATGCTAACAGCCACATTTCACAATGAAGGTATAAAACTTATTAGTGTCTATGCATTAGATTACACGGAAGTGACTCTCATGTAACAGAAACCACAGGAGAGGGAAGGAAACACCAACAGAGGTTCATAGGAGTAGGATATAAAGACAGACGTATGCAGGAGGGAGACTCACCCTTTCAGTCCTAGAGAGATCAAGATGCCAAAAAAGCAGCATGGAAAATGCTCATCTACTTTATTTATTACATCAAAGACCAAACAGCACAGTGAATAAGGAAGACTTTGTGGGTATATTTCAAATTTTGTACCCCTGTAATAGAGAGCATGCCTTCTTTCTAAGTACACATTCATTTAAAAAATGACCATCTATTAGGCCATAAAGAAAACCTCAGTAAATTCCCAAAATAGAAGTATTGCCAGCCACCCTCACTGACTAAATGCAATAAAACTAGGAATTAATAAGAAAATAAAAAACAAAAGGCATTTCCACCTGGAAAAACAAAACTGTCTATTAACAACTCTTGGGTCAAAGGGGAAGTAAACAAACTTGCAGAATTTCTAAAACCGTCCTAAGGAAACCTTAAGTGTTTCAGGTCTACGGGATACAGCTAAACAAAACGCAGAGGAAAATCATACCATTATTTAGCTCTATCACCAAAAATGGAGGCAAGTGAGTTATATTACAACTCAAAAAGCTAGAAAGGAACAAACAATACCAAGAAGGACTCATGAAAATACACGTATCAGACACTTATCTCCTCTGTCCCAGGGGCAGTTTAAATAGCCCAGGAAACTTCTGTATCTAGGAGACTGGGTCCAGCTGGTGGGAGGTGGGGTGCATATCTTTGGTTACATTTTGATTTCTTTTGTGGGTATTGGTGTATTCTGGTTTTCTGCATTTCTATAGGCAATTGTGGAGCCTTCAGGATTTTATATAAAAAAAAACAAAAACAAACTATCCACTTTATCAACATTTGAAATGTGCTGGTCCAAAGTTACACATGTGGTAGATTAAGAATTAGTACCATGAATATAGTTGTGAATTATTATTCTAAATGTTCTTTTGTTTCCTGGCCTTGTCTTACCTCTCTGAGTTCTCTCTTTCCTTAGATTTCAGACTGATATTTATTAACAATATTAATTTTATTTTGTTAAAGGATACCAGAGATCCTTGTTTCATTTTTATAACTTCATCTTAATCTATGAGTTCAGTTCAGTCACTCAGTAGTATCCGACTCTTTGTGACCCCATGGGCTGCAGCATGCCAGGCTTCCCTGTCCTTCACCAGCTCCTGAAGCTTTCACAAACTCATGTCCATCGAGTCCGTGATGCCATCCTACCATCACATCCTCTGTTGTCCCCTTCTCCTCCTGCCTTCAATCTTTCCCATTATCACGGTCTTTGCCAAGGACTCAGTTCTTCGCATCAGGTGGCCAAAGTATTGGGAGTTTAAGCTTCAACATCAGTCCTTCCAACGAATATTAAGGACTTATTTCCTTTAAGATTGACTGGTTGGATCTCCTTGCAGTACAATGGACTCTCAAGAGTCTTCTCCAACACCACAGTTCAAAAGCATCACTTTTTCAGCACTCAGCTTTCTTTATAGTCCAACACTCACATCCATATATGACTACTGGAAAAACCATAGCTTTGACCAGATGGACCTTTGTGGGCAAAGTAATGTCTCTGCTTTATAACATGCTGTCTAGGTTGGTCATAGATTTTCTCCCAAGGAACAAGTGTCTTTTAATTTCATGGGTGCAGTCACCACCTGCAGTGATTTTGGAGTGCCCCCAAAATAAAGTCTGTCACTGTTTCCATTGTTTCCCCATCTATTTGCCATGAAGTGATGGGACCAGATGCCATGATTTTAGTTTTCTGAATGTTGAGTTTTAAGCCAACGTTTTCACTCTCTTCTTTCACTTTCATTAAAAGGGCATAGATGTTGTGTCATCTGCATATCTGAGATTATTGATATGTCTCCCAGAAATCTTGATTCCAGCTTGTGCTTCATCCAGCCCAGCGTTTCTCATGAAGTACTCTGCATCATGCTAGTTAAATAAGCATCTGCAAGTTAAATAAGCAGGGTGACAATATACAGCCTTGATGTACTCCTTTCCCAATTTGAAACCAGTCTGTATTTCCATGTCCAGTTCTAACTGTTGCTCCTTGACCTGCATACAGATTTCTCAGGAGGCAGGTAAGGTGGTCTGGTATTCCCATCTTTTTCAGAATTTTTCACAGTTTGTTGTGATCTGCACAGTCAAAGCCTTTGGCATAGTCAATAAAGCAGAAGTATATGTTTTTCTGGAACTCTCTTGCTTTTTTGATGATCCAGCGAATGTTGGCAATTTGATCTCTCATTCCTCTGCCTTTTCTAAATCCAGCTTGAACACCTGGAAGTTCTCAGTTCACGTATTGTTGAAGCCCCACTTGGAGAATTTTGAGCATTACTTTCCTAGCGTGTGAGATGAGTACAACTGTGTGGTAGTCTGAACATTCTTTGGCACTGCCTTTCTTTGGGATTGGGATGAAAAAGTGGCCAGTCCTGTGGCCACTGCTGAGTTTTCCAAATATACTGGCATATGGAGTGCAGCACTTTCACAGCATCATATTTTAGGATTTGAAATAGCTCAATTGGCATTCCATCACCACCACTAGCTTTGTTTATAGTGATGCTTCCTAAGGCCCACTTGACTCCACATTCTAGGATGTCTGGCTCTAGGTGGATGATCACACCATCGTGGTTATCTGGGTAAATAATTATTTCAAAGTAAATATTTTATTTTAACTTATTTTTCTACTAATATTCAAAATTTTAAGAGTTTTACTTAAAACGTGAGGTATAGTTGATTTGCAATATTATATAAGTTTCAGGTGTACAACATAGTGATTCACAATTTTTAAAGTTTATACTTCATTTATAGTTATTATAAAGTGCTGGTTACATTTCCTGTGCTGTACAATAGATCCTTATAGTCTATTTTATATATGTCTGTTTGTACATTTTAATCCCCACTCCTATTTTGTTCATCCGTACTTCTCTCCCACCGCCCCCCGCCCCCCCCCCCCCCCGCTAACCTCTAGTTTGTCCTCTGTCTGTGAGTCATTTTTTCATTATATTCACTAGTTTCTTTTATTTTTTCAAATTCCACATAAAAGAGATATCATACAGTATTTGTTTTTCTCAGTCTGATCTATTTCACTAAACATAATTCTTTCCCAGTCTATTCATGCCTTTGCAAGTGGCAGATTTTCATCCTTTTAAATAGCTGAGTAATATTCCATTATATATATATATTCTACACACACACACACACACACACACACATCTCAATATCACATCTTCTTTATCCATTTGTCTCTTGTTGGACTCTTAGTTTGCTTCTATATCTTGGCAATTGTAAATGATACTACTCTGAACATTGGGGTGCATGTATCTATTTGAATTATTTGAAGCATTTTTGTTTTCTTCAGATAGTTACCCAGGAGTGGAATAGCTGGATCATATGGTAGTTCAATTTTTAGTTTTTCAAGGATACTGAAGCTGAAACTCCAATCAGTTCAGTTCAGTTCAGTTGCTCAGTCGTGTCCGACTCTTTGCGACCCCATGAATTGCAGATCACCAGGCCTCCCTGTCCATCACCAACTCTCGGAGTTTACCCAAACTCATGTCCATTGAGTTGGTGATGCCATCCAGCCATCTCATCCTCTGTCATCCCCTTCTCCTCCTGTCCCCAATCCTTCCGAGCATTAGGGTCTTTCCCAATGAGTCAACTCTTCACATGAGGTGGCCAAAGTATTGGAGTTTCAGCTTCAACATCAGTCCTTCCAATGAACACCCAGGACTGATCTCCTTTAGGATGGACTGGTTGGATCTCCTTGCAGTCCAAGGGACTCTCAAGAGTCTTCTCCAACACCACAGTTCCAATACTTTGGCCAATACTCCAATACTTTGACCACCTGAGGCAAGGAACTGACTCATTTGAAAGACCCTGATGCTGGGAAAGATTGAAGGTGGGAAAAGGGGGCGATAGAGGATGAGATGGTTGGATGGCATCACCAACTCATTAGACTTGAGTTTGAGTAAACTCCGGGAGTTGGTGATGGACAGGGAAGCCTGTCGTGCTGCAGTCCATGGGGTTGCAAAGAGTCAGACACGACTGAGCGACCGAACTGAAGGATGCTTCATGCTATTTTCTGTAGTGGTTGCACCAATTTACATTTCTACCAACAGTGTACAGTTTCCTTATCTCCACATCCTCACCAGCACTTTTTATTTGTTGCCTTTTTAATAATAACCATTGTGAGACTTGGGCTACCCTACCGGCTCAGCCGTGAAGAAACCACCTGCCTTGCAGAAGATACAAGAGATGCAGGTTTGATCCCTGGGTTGGGAAGATCCCCTAGAGGATGGTGTGACAACCCACCCCAGTATTTTTGCCTGGAGAATTCCGTGGGCAGAGGAGCCTGGCGGGCTGTTTTCACAGAGTCAGACATGACTGAAGTGACTGAACACGCAAGCACGCACTGTGAGAGGTGTCAGGTAATATCTTGTTGTGGTTTCTCTGATGACTAATGATGCAGAGTGTCTTTTCATGTGCCCATTGATTACTTGTATGTCCTACAATACTGACAAGTTTTTCAGGCATTTAAAGAATATTAAATTTCTCTGATTTTGTTGTTTGCAACGGAATTATGTGACACTAGAAGTGGGCGCTTCTGTTTTTTGTTGGTAATTATTTCCTTATATTTACTTGAGGTTTTGTTTTTTTTTTAGTTATTTTTCTACTTCTTGAATTAAATGCTTATTGAATTTACTTTTAGTTTTTCCTATTTTCTGAAAATCCATTAAAGTTGTAAATTTTCCTCTGAGGGCTGCTTTGCCTGTGCTTGCATATTTCAACATGGAATACTCTCATTATTAAGCAGCTTTAATTTCAGTTTTTATTTTCCCTTGCATTCATAAGTTACTCAGAGGTTCTGAGTCCATGTTTTTGAGTAGTGATGTTTTGGGGCCATTCTTTGGTTATTGGTTTCTAGTTTTATTGCTTTGGGTTCAGAGAATGTGGTCCCTGTGATTTTTACTTTTGTGAAACATACTAAATTTTCTTTAAGCACTAAAACTAGGGAAAAATTTAAAAATAAGTATTTCACAAGTGTTTGAAAGATGCACGGATTCTTTCTTCTTTGTGGGTAAAGCTCTGTTTATGCCTTTTCAATTATGCTTTTAAGTTGATATTTTAATCTTCTGTCTCTATTCATTTTTCACTTTTTAAGGTTTAAGAGTTAACTTAATATCTCACCCTCAGGGAACAAACTGGTTTTTTTCTGTTTCTGTTTTATATATTTCATGTATTCTTCTATATATATACATATATACTGTTTTACACATTCTGTGTTATATATATGTGTGTACATACACACATAATATAAATATATACATAAACACTGTTGTGTATATTCTAATATTTTGTTCAGTATGTGTGAGTTTATACTATTAGTCAAAAGGACTGTGATTTTATATAAAATATAATTCCTTATTTTGAATGTCCTTTCTGACTTGATCTTTTTTTGGTCTAAGTTTCAGCTTCCTCAAATTTGACTAGATATCCTTTTAGGATTTCAATTCCTCCATCTCCTCTACTTGGTTGATATAATTTAGAATTTTTGGTTCATATTATTGTTATTAGCATTATGCTTTCCTTTTTCAAAATTGCACCATCTGCGTACACTTAGTCCTTCAGTTCTGTCCGATTCTTTGTGACCCCATGGACCGTAGCCCACCAGGCTCCTCTGTCCATGGGGATTCTCTAGGCAAGAACACTGGAGTGGGTTGCCATGCCCTCCTCCAGGGGATCTGTTAATCTATTTCATTGTGTATTTTTAATTTTCCTTAAAATTTTCCTGTAAAAACAGTCCATTTAATTTTTTATTGTTTCCTGACTCCCTTCCATCATTAATTTTCATTAGCTCTTGAGAATTCCATGGACTACGGTCCACGGGGTCACAAAGAGTGGGACACGACCGAGCGACTTTCAGTTTTCACTTTGAGCGGCTTCATCTTCCTTCTTGATGCTTGAAGACAAAGGTAGTGTACACCCATGAAGAGAGTGTCCAGGTTTTGAGAAATCAGATTGAGTGTTTGGCTTCCTTTATGTGTGCACATGTGTTTGTTCATGTGTGTTTGGAAACTTTTGCAGTAGATGCTTTTTCTTGGTGGCTAAATGATATAAATTGACAACTGAATAGATTTTTATCATTCTTGTAATGTTTGATGTATGCATAAGATAAATTGATTAATTCTCACAGAAAATCAAAACCTTTCTATTTTATTTTTGTGAGCCAAGTTAGCAAGTAATTCTTTTTTTTGGTAAAGATTTTATCAAACCTACTGGAAATGTATCTCTATAGAGGAATCTTGGTAAGGCAATACCAATCCTAGGTAATGATGACGTCAAAGTATTGAAAGTGTCTTTAGATCAATGCTTCTCTGTCTGGGCTGCTGGAGAAAATCCGGCCCGGGTGAAGATTAGTGTAAATTATGTCCCTGACCACAGTGGGCCCACAGAACTGCAGGACAGTCACGGTTGGGTCACTCCTGGCTCCCCTGAGCTACAGTTTGAAATGTTCTCCACCTTTCCCAAATTGTCTTTTTCTTATTGACTAATAAAATCTCTCTATGTTAAGACTATTTAGCTCTGATCATATTATTTGCAATCTTTTCCCAGGTTCATTTGCCTTCTATTTTAAAAAAGTGTTTTAACTCATCACAGCAAGCCAAATTTTCTTCGCTTCCCCCCATTGTTTTGTGTTTTCGCAATCATTCCTCCATTGAGAAAGACAGACAAGATTCTACTGGCATGGAATTTACAGCATATATAAATATAAATATATAGTCTTTGGTTATTGTTGTTTTAGTCACTAAGTTGTATCCAACTCTTTTATCCAGTTGTTTGTGACCCCATGGACTGTAGCCCCCCAGGCTCTTCTGTCCATGGAATTTTCCAGGCATGAGTAATGAAGTGGGTTGCCATTTCCTTCTCCAACTCAGAGATTGAACCTATGTCTCTGGCATTGGCACAGGGATTCTTTATCACTGAGCCACAAAAGAAATATATATATATATATAATATATATATAATTATTTAAAATATTTGCATATTTATTTTTAAATTTTCTTACTGGGTTAACTGAAACCCATCTGGAATTTATTTTTTATATCATATGAAGTGTGCCTGTAACTTATGTCATTTTTTTTACCTACACAAGCATTTTTCCTGACCCTATTTATTAAATGTCTGTTTCCCATGTTTTTAAATTTTTCCTTTTAGACGAAAAAGTCATTAGTTAACTAAGCCTTTATGACATGGAAAGTTTTCCCACATTATTCTTCTCCTCCTCCAATAATTTGTTAGTTCTTCTTTGTTATTTATTTTTGAAATAAATTTTAGAATGAGTCTGTCAGGTGCCGTAGCAATGCCCACTGGGATCATGACTGCATTTGTATTACTCTTTTAAATTAATTGGGGAAAATACCCATTTTTACTGTATTCCATCTTCCCATCAATGACCATGATCTATTTCTATAAAATGTTTTACTGTCTCTCAGGAAATATTTGTGGTTTTCCTGTTGCAAATTCTGTTCAATTCTTGCTGGGATTTGTCCTTGTATTTTATATTTTGTTTGCTATTAGGAAAGTAACTGCTCCCATTCTGGGGTTTCTAATAACTTAGGAATTAATTTTTCTCTACTTAACTTGTTTCTGGTTACTTTACTTAAAACTTGAATTAACTCTAGGGTTTCTGTGTATGTGGTATATTTCTTGCAAATAAAGATTTTTGTCATTTATAATAGTTCATTTTTAAGATATTTCACATGGTACTGCATTGGGAAAAATCTATCAGAACAATGTTAAAAAGAACATTGTGTTAATAGACAATTTTGCTTTATTTCTAATTTTAATAGAAATGAATTAAATATTTTTGCATAGCTTCAGTTTTATCATCCAAAATAATGATGATGATATGTACATTGTTCACATGGCTAAGAAACAGAAATAAGGAAATGACTGTCAAACAATATATAAATATAAGGTGGTAATGTGATTTATTACTGAGATAGACTGGATTACTATTCTTAACAATGTGAGACTCAGAAGGCATGCGTTTCTCCAGAAACCACCCATTTCCTGTTTTCACAGATAAACTAAAAACTAATACTGACTTCCCAGATGGAGTTCTTTCCTTCTCTGTTAACTGTTTACAAGTGGTGGAGTCCTTCTTAGGCAGGCATAGAAAACCAGGATTAGAGCTTATTAAAGTGTCCTCTGATCTTGTTCAAATTCAAGTTTACCTTAGATTCCAAGCCCAATCATCTCTGGGATGTGTATTCTACTTGGTGAGTAACAACAAAAGGACTTACTTAAGACATTCCGTTTCTGCCGAGCACTTTGTGTGTTTGGGCTTGGGAAGATGTGGCCGGACAGGAGTGAATGCATGGTCTCTACCCTGCTTCATGCTAGAGGATCCTGGAAGGAGATCCATGTGGCCATAAATAACCTTCTTTGCTTAGTAGTGATCCCTGGGTTGGGAAGATCCCCTGGCGAAGGACACGGCACAACCCGCTCCAGTGTTCTTGCCTGGGAAATCCTCTGGACAGAGGAGCCTGGTGGGCTGCTGTCCACAGGGTCTCTGAGAGTCAGATATGACTGAGCAGGCGTCCGCCCAGGGTGGAGGTCCCCTGCTCTACCAAGCGGACCAGCCCAGTGGAGGTGGGTGGGCAACACCTCCTCCTGGGACCCACTCACACCTAGCATCCATCCACGGGCAGCTGAATGGACCTCGCCAGAATTGCCTGCAACTTCCCCCGTGATTCGGCTTCTAAGCTGCTTCTTAGATTGCCGTGCTCTTCTTAATGCGGTTTTTCAGCAACTCACCATATTTGTTCTTGAGCAATTCAGACACTAGTCAGTGTTTGTAAAGAAAATATTTCCAGGAAGAGTCTCTAGAGAGGCACGTAGGGTGAGGCCATCTCATGATAAAACGGGGATGTTGGCCATCAAGGGCTCATGCATTAGCTTTCTGCCACTGGTGCAGTCTCATCTGATGCCACTTTCCATGGTGGTGAGCGCGTTGCTCTCTGCGTAAGAACAAGGGCCTGTCTCCCCCACTCTTTAGTGGAGCCAGGAAAGCTGGGGACTATAAAAAGAAACAATGCCTAATAGTCGTGATACTGCTGTGCATCTGAAGTAGAGTCTCTTTTAAGACTTGAGCCCTAAATGGTTTTTAATCCCAGGATGCACTGATTCTGATAATGTGTGCAAGGCCAACCGGCCGTCTGTTATAAAATCGTTGCAAATATGAGCAGAATAAAAAATGGTTAAAGGGATCTTATTACAGATTCTGTTTATTCCATAAGGACTTGGGGAAAGCAGAGAGGCAGTGATTCTGTTTGGGGCTTGTTCTTGAAAGATTACCTTTTATGTAGGTGAGTCAAAAGGTTAAAGAAGTAAACAGTTTAAATACATCCAGTTTTAGTAATTTTTCTATTGTTCGACTTAACTGCTTCAGAACGTCATAAAAAAAAACAACCTGTGGTACCTAGCCAAGGACAAAGAATTCTTAAGATAAAAAAGCTGTAAAACCCTGCGAGGACTCGTCTATAAAATATCATTTTGATTTTGGGTCTAGAGAAGAGCTATAGATCTCAAATTACAATAAATCTCTAAATGTCCAGTAGTGATTTCCGCCAGCTTGTGCTGTAATGGACAACATTGCACCATCTCATGACGCTATGATTAAGGAATTGGGGGGAAAGAGTGAGAGCTATTCTGGACTTTATTTTGGCACCTTGCAGAGCTCAATGTTACCACAATTATTGGTTTTCTGAAATATGTCCCTATGCATTATTCTGATCAGATTACTTGCATTGCACAATCCTCTGGTGAATAACAGGACAATAGCACAAAATAAATCTCTCTCTGAAATTTAATCTCCGTGTCTGTACACTGTTAAGAGGAACATCTACAGTCCTCCGATAAGGAGCCGTATATCTTCCCTAACCGGACTGGGGTTTGTTCTTCAATTATCCATAATAGAAATTCACAAACAGGCAAATGACCGCGTGGCTGATGTTTATGTTAGGAAGGCGGTGTTGAAACACAACGGATGTTCTCACAAGCCCCGTGTGATGAAATTCTAATTTCTTTTGTAAAAATGCCACAGCAGATCGGGTTGGATGGTTCCCCCAAAGCATTACCCTTTCACCTTCAAGAAGTTTCTAGACTCATTCTTTTGAAAAATGTCTTCCCCGGTGAAGGGTGACTGTGTGTGTGGAACTATCCCATATAATTCTGCATCTGTCCCCTTGCGGCTCCCCGCATTGCAAGGGGATAAATAGACCTGTCTTGGGGTGTAGAATTTCTCCTAAAGGAGTGGGGAGCATGCCAAGCCGGAGACCACAAGATCCTTGTACCTGGGACCCTGCCTCTTGTTCCTCGAGCTGGGGGTGGGGTGGGCGGTGGGGCATGTTTTTGTTGAAAATGAGTGATGGGGGTGGGAGAAGTCTGGCACAACACCCTGTCAAAATAGGACTTGTGCTCCCAGCTGAAGCCCCGGAAGCAGCCTGTTTCCAGTCGCCTTTCTTTCATCCCAGCCAGAACCGATATGGCAGGGCCCACCCGCCAATCACAAGCCAGGAGTTGAGCTCTGGTTGCCCCTTGTTGAGGAGGAAGCATCACATCTTGAAGTCATTTTTTTCCCCTCTTCTCTTTCTAGAAATCCTATTGTCAGAATGTTGCCAGCGCTCCTGATTTGGGTGTGGACCTGTTGGAACATACTCATATCCTGGGGAAGTATCCAGGAAATGTTTATTCTTTATTTCAAAATTAGTTAAAAAAAAAAAAAAGAAAACTATAAAAGAAAGCCATGCTCATTATGAAAGGAAGCGAAGAGTACAAAATAGGCTAAATTAAAACCCGCCCCTCCCTGCCACCAGCCCTTTCCTCACGTGCCTGGCTCCTCTCCCCCGAGGGTGCGTGATGAGCACTTTCCTCTCTCCTGCCGCAAGTGTGTGCAGGCCCGGTGCCTGCTTTTCTCACCTGATACATCTCGGATATTTTCTCTTCATTTCCATACATACCTTCAAGCTGACGGAGATGAAGCCTGCCTTGTATTCCAGAAACAACTTTATTTAACTTTTCCTCTACTCATAGATGTTGAAGTTGTTTCCAGTTTTCCTCTTTTGCAAACAAAAGGAAGGCGAGACAAAGGACACTGCTTTCAAGCGTATTTGGTATAAAAAAAGACTCCGTTCTGATCCTAGCTTTGTCACGTCACATGACACGCGTTCTTTCACCCAGTCTTCCCATCTGTAAAACTGGAGTAAAAGAAACCCATGTCACGTAGTAGTTGAGAGAGTTAAAATAACTCACGTAGAGAGAGAAAGCCAGGGTGCTGCGAACCAAACGCTTCCTGTTTCACTGAATCCTGTTCTCTGTACAGCGCCCTTCCTCTCAGCTGTGTTTGGTTTACGCTCTTGTTCCTAGCCAACTTCTTGAGTTGGAGATTTAGATGATTCTTCTTCAGTTTTAAAATATGTATTCAAGTCTCTCTTTTATCTGCCAATACCCCTGTAGCTGTATCCCCAATGATTTCATGTGTTGTTTCTTATTGGTCAGTTTTAAATATTTTTATAATTTGTAATAAACTGCATAACTAAATACTAATGAGTAAATAAAAGTTTATAATTACAGTTTCCTTTTACTTTTTCTTTCTCATTCTTTACCTTCTCTTTGATTTTTAGTGTTTTTTCCCTCTGCTCACTTGGTTTGTAAACATTCTATTTCTGTTATTTTGATGGTTACTTAAGCTTTTTAAACCTGTATATTTCTATCTTCCTCTAGAAAAACAGAAGCACTCAAGAACAGGTAAGTCGTTTCTTACGCTGAATAGGTGATGTTGGCTCCCAAACTGTCACCATTAGGCATTTGTTGCCTCTTGACTTGGGGCTGTGTGTGTGTGTACGTGTGCACCATTGGAGCAGGAATACAATCTATTGTCTTTTTTTTAAGTATTTTTGATGTGGACCATTTCTTACAAGTCTTTATTGAATTTGTGACAATATTGCTTTGGTGCTTTGGCTTTTTTTTTCTTTGGATGTGCACGTGTGGGTCTTAGCTCCCTGACCAGGGATTGAGCCTGCACCCCTCGCCCTGGAAGCTGAAGTCTTGGCCACTGGACCACCGGGAAAGTCCTCTATTAAGCCTTTTTTAAATCAGACAAGAACTTTCGATTTTATAAACCGTCTTCATGGATCTGTTTCTCACATTCTTCTCGTTGCGCTATTGATTGAAGGCTGATAGATTTTCTTGCATCAAATCATCTAAATGATAATTGAAATCATATCCTTTATTCGTATTTTGCAAAAAATACTTCCTGGGCATCATCCATGCACTCTTCTAGGCAACAGGGATGAGGAAGACAACCCATCCACCCTCACCCAGTTTACTTTTTATCAATACACACCACAGACAAGAAACCACAAGTAAACAGGGTGTTTGAGGTCGAAAGCACTTTGAAGGCGGTGAGGAAGGGAACACGATGGAGACCCAGGCCTTGCTGAGAGCATCTTGGGGCCACGCGTTCACCATGAGGGGAAGTCTTTCAGGCTGTCTTGCTTTGAAAACTGCTTTGTCAGTCCCTCAGTTGTGTCCAGCTCTTTGAGACTCCATGGACTGTAGCCCACCAGGCTCCTCTGTCCATGGAATTCTACGAGTACTGGAGCGGGTAGCCATTCCCTTCTCCAGGGGGTCTTCCCGACCCAGGAATTGAACCTGGGTCTCCTGCATTGCAGGCAGATTCTTTACCATCTGAGTCACCAGGGGAGCCCGGAAAGCTGCTTTACTCATCATTAATCTTCTTTTTGTTAGCATACTTTTACTTCCAATCATTATGTTTCTTACAGGGTAAATTTGAATTTTAATTTAATATAAAATGCTTTTTAGGTGGTGAATTTATCCAGTTGACATACATGTTATACATAATTTTCTGTTATTGTTCCTATTTTTATGCTTCCTTTGTGTTCTTCCTTTTGCTCACACAATCTGAGTGTGTGAGAGACACAGAGAGAAAAACTAGACAGGAAGGAGAGTCTGTCTAGTACTTGAGAAGATTAAGTTTCATTTTAATTTTATGGTGGTCACTTTTGTAACTTTAAAAAAATTGCTTAGATTTCTATCTCTTGTTTGATCAATTTAAAATAATATTGATTTGTCCTAACCCATGATACATAGGGAAATATTTGCTTTGTATTTTCTTTTCCCTCCCCATCTCTGGATTATCGTTAGTTTGTTATAATTTTGTTGATTAAAATATACCAATATTTACTTTCTCTTTTATCCCCATAATTGTGATTACTTTATCTTGATTCTGTATTTAAATATATGCAATACTCACCTCCAGTTCATATCCTCACTCCTAATTTCCTTATTTATTTTCCTAGATTTTTCCACAAAGGACTCATGTATGTTATAATCAAGAAAAGTTTTCTATGTAGTATAGACACAAACAAATTGGCTGAGTGTGAATCCCTGGGGTCATATTTCATCCTCCTAAACTTTGGAGAACAGTGTATCTCAAAATGTGATTTTTGGTGGGACCACCCCTCCACACCGCTGGCCTTAGCAGTGTCAGAAATGTTTGTTTTCTATGGAGCAGCAAGTTCCTCCTAATGACTCAGAAGTTCTGGATATGTGGGCTTGGGAACTCTGCTCTTTAAAGAGGCCCTCTCCACTGCAGCTGAGGCTCTGGCATCAATGTAGCCTGAGTTGTTCTGTGGGTTGCTGGCTTTGAACCTGTGCAAAATCTTGGATGGTCCAGAAACTTATCTTTATTAGTTGATTTCCTGGTTCTGATTCCTGTCCTTAAGACTTACTTATTTATTTATTCTTGAAATTTAATTACTTTCTCCAGATACATCAGTGTTCATATTCTTGTATCATCATTTCCCCCGGATTTGGGGCTCTAGTGTTTCCTTAGTTTAGGACGCTCCTTCCATGGTATGTTGGGATGATTATCTTCTGCTTCAGGTCCTGTCCCTTTGGGGCCCCCTCCTCCCAGTCTCCCTCTCTCTCCTTCCTCTGGTTGGTTTTGTTTATAGCAGTTGACAGTCTCTGCACTTGGTTCATTTTCTTGCTTCTTCCCCCTCTTTGCTATAAACTCAGCTTTAGGGAGCTGGCAGCTCCCTCGCTACTTATGTCTGGGGTTGGAACAGAGTCTTCATGGAGTCAGAATTTAGTTATGCAAGGATTTCAGAAGGAACAGATGAGTACCTACGTGGAGAATGAATGAAGCAACTGCGTCTGTGTTAGAACTGACCGAGTCTAAATTGGAACCTGATGTCTTTCACATGCGTCACCTTCTCCTGGTGACCCTCGGTCTTTCCACATCATTCTGTGAAGGTTCCACAGGCTTGGCATTGTCTGCTCAGATTCCTGCTGCTTTAGTTGAAGTTTTCACTCCTGTAACAGTCCTATCATCTTAAAGTTTATCCACTTCTGCTATTCTTCATGCATCTCTATTTTGTGATGTTCTCTTTTGTCTAATTCTTCTCCCAAGTATTTCTTCCATATTCCATTTTCTCTTAAATTTATCTGAGAATATAAAGAAGCATTTTCCTGGAAGATTCCCCCCTTCCACCCCCCATCTTTGGAGCAATTCTTTGAAAGCGTGTCCTTTGTTAGCTTTTTCCCTGACACTTCTGTTTTCACTTGGGTCATTGTCAGATGCTTATTGAAGAGTGCTGCTCATCTGTGGCTCAGACAGCGAAGAATCTGCCTGTAATGCAGGAGACCTGGGTCGATCCTTGGGTCTGAAGATCCCCTGGAGAAGGGAATGGCTACCCACTCCAGTATTCTAGCCTGGAAAATCCCATGGACAGTGGAGCCTGGTGGGCTAGAGTCCATAGGATCGCAAACAGTCAGACATGACCAGGCAACTATCTCCACTTTCACTTTGCCTCTTACCTTCCAGTGGGGACGATCTTGTTGGGCCCTGCTAAAGGAAACCCTGACTTTCCCCCCCTCTTTACTGGTGCAACTTTGAAAAAGTTGGGTGACGTCCAGGTGACTTTGGGTGGGACCCAGAGATGGAGCCGCTCCCAGCTCAGCTGCGCCTCTTGTTTGATCTTATGTCCCTGTGTGGTTCTTAGATGGTTTTGTTAAAATTGGAAAGAAGTTCCAGCCAGCACGAGCATAGTGTTTTAATGATTTGTTTTGTGTCCCTCACTGGTATTTCAGGGCTCAGCAAATGCTGATAATTTGTGAGTAACTGCTGGAGGCAGAGAAAATGAACATTTAATGGATACCTACTAGGTGACAATTGCTTTACATCTGTTATCCTTCAATTTAATCTTCACAATAACCCTGCTAGCTGGGTATTATTATCTCCATTCTGTGCAGCAGGAAACTTGCTGGAGGTCACCTTCCTACTGGGATTGGATTCTGAAGCACGCGCAAGTCCTCTCGAGCCCTGAGGTCCTCTGTGCGGAGGTGTCTCCATTCCCATTTCTTGTCCTTCTTGGCAATGTTTAGCCTTATGAGGGCCTAAGTAAGTGAAAGGTTTGTCACTGGGTTCATCTCTATGACATCTCCATGCAGATGGTGCCCAGTGGTCTTCAGAATCAGTATCAGTTCAATCACTGTCATGTCCGACTCTTTGCAACCCCATGAACCGCAGCGCACTAGGCCTCCCTGTCCATCACCAACTCCCGGAGTCCACCCAAACCCATGTCCATTGTGTCGGTGATGCCATCCAACTATCTCATCCTCTGTCGTCCCCTTCTCTTGCCCTCAATCTTTCCTAGCATCAGGGTCTTTTCAAATGAGTCAGCTCTCTGCATCAGGTGGCCAAAGTATTGGCGTTTCAGCTCCAATATCAGTCCTTCCAATGAACACCCAGGGCTGATCTCCTTTAGGATGGACTGGTTGGAACTCCTTGAAGTCCAAGGGACTCTCAAGAGTCTTCTCCAACACCGCAGTTCAAAAGCATCACTTCTTTGGTGCTCAGCTGAAGATGGTTCAGTTCATCTTCATCAGAACCTGATGGTTCAGTGGTAGAGAATCTGCCTGCCAATGCAGGAGATACAGATTTGATCCCTGGGTCAGGAAGACCCCCTAGGAAACCCACTCCAAGATTCTTGCCTGGGAAATCCCATGGACAGAGGAGCCTGCTGGGCTATAGTCTATGGGGTTGTCAAAGAGTTAGTCACAACTTAGCGACTTAACAACAACCACAACTCTTAACTCTACAGTTAAGGATTCATTCCTTTTGCTTAACATCTGGTTCCAAGTGTTCATCATAAACACGGTGCTGTATCTCTCTGTGAAGAGCAGATACTTCGAGAAGAGGTAATCAAATCCATTTCATCATGTGTTTCTTAGGTGTTAGACTTTCCCCCTGAGAATAGCTCTGGCTTGAGGTAGAGTTATGGGAGGAGGAAGAACTGAAGGAGGTGGGTAAATTCTTACTGGCAGTATAATGCCCCCCAAAAATGGAACCCAGGAATATGCTATTGTTACATGGTGAAGGGGAATTAATGTTGCAGATGGAATTAAGGTTGCTAATCAGCTGATCTTAAAATAGGGAGATCATCTTGGATTATCCAGGTGGACCCAGATAATCACTTTTAAAGTAAAAGTGGAAAAGGGAGGAAGAAGAGATGGTCAGAGTGATGCAGCTTGAGAAGGACTCCATCCACTGTTGCTGACCTTGAAGATGGAGCTTGGGGCCATGAGCCAAGGAATGAAGGTGGCTTCTGCAAGCTGGTGAGGGCAAGGAAGGAGCCCAGCCCTGCCAACATCCCCATTCTAGCTAAGCAAGACCCGTGCAGACCTGAAAGGACTGTAAAGCAGATCCATTGTGTTGCTTGGGGCCAGTATATTTGTGTGACTTATTACAGCAGCAGTGTGAAACCAGCATATGAGGGAACACGGCCTGAAAGCCGGGGACTGCGGTTGATCTCCTACCCCACGTGACCATGTGGAACAAAGCGTGTGCCGGCCTGAATTGGGAGCGGGCATGCATCTGGGTGTAGGAGGCTGCTCGCCGGTGAGCCGGCCTGCTGGAGACTTTGTAGGTGAGTCACCAGTCCAGTTTGAGAAACTGGGGAAGAAAACACAGTTTAGCGGCTTTGTGAAGATTTAGTCTCCAGTAAAAGCACCCAAGAGCAGTCTGGTGAGTTTGATGGGGCAGCAGTGGGCTCAGGGTTGAGAAAAGGCTGTCTCGTCCTCTGTTCAGAGCTTTCAGGCCTTTCAGACTCTTCTCTGAATGTGGAACACGTTTTATTTAAATTCCTAACACAGCTGCAGAAGTGTATTTGCATTTTTGTTTTGGTCTCAAAGTTTCTTCTTGATGATGATAGTAGCTGAGCTGGAGAAAATGGCACACAGGAACACACACACACATATTCATGCATACACTCACACGCATGCACACACATGCATACGCACTTGCATGTACTCACACATGTACACACTCACATGCACACATTGATACATGCACGCACAACACGTGTCTGTACTCACACATGCACACACGCCTGGATATACTCACACAATACACACTCACAGGCACATACTTACACACACTGATACATACATGCACAAAACATGTCTGTACTCTCACACACACTTGCATATACTCACACATGTACACATACATGCACACATTGACACACACATGCACAGCTCATGTCTGCATTCACGCATGCACAGACACATGCATATATTCACGTGCATGCACACTCAGAAATTCTAGCAGTTTTCCGATGTTCTGTTCAACAACAGATGAACTGGTGTGTGTTCATACACACAGATTTGCCTGTGCTCAGTATTTTAAGGGTCTGAGTTGACTGTTTATAAATATCAGAACAAAATTCAAACTTTTTTTAGTTTTTAGGTGCTAGATGAAGTGTTAACTAGGTTACGTGTTTTCTCATTTAACCCATAAAATTGTGTAATATAGATAATAGGCCCGTTCACAGATGAGAGAGGAGGTTATAGCCTAAATGAGGACCTACAGATCTGGTCCTCCATCCTGGTTGGTGTGACTCCAAATACGAGCTTGTGGTGCTTACATGCTCACGATGGCCAGATTGCGGGGTGTGTACCCTGGTTCTGAGATTATTAACTGGTGACCAAGGGCATATTGCTTACTATTGTGTCTCAGTCCTTCATGGAAAATGGTGCCAGATGACGCTACTGGTAAAGAACTTGCCTGCCAGAGCAGAAGATGCATAACAGACCCAGGTTTGATCCCTGAGTCGGGAAGAGCCCCTGGAGGAGGGCACGGCAACCTACTCCAGTATTTTTGCTGAGAGAATCCCAGGGACAGAGGAGCCTGGTGGGCTACAGTCCCTAGGGTTGCAAAGAGTCGGACACGACTGAAACCACTTAGCAATAATATAATTCAAAGTGTTGTTGTGGGCTAAATGAGTCAGCACTAGTTAAGCACTTTGAACACTGTATGCCACCTAGGGTGTCCTCATAAAATGATAGCTAAATAAACCCTAATCACCTTAGGGTTGATTTTTTTTTCTCTAAAATTGTCATGCCGACCAGTGGCTTGGATTAAATATGGTAGTGAATCATTTGTGAACATTGGACAAACCTGAGTTCACATCAGGCAAAGTTTAAATAAAAAAAAAAAAGAAAGGAAATTAAGCTATTCCACATCTTAATAATCCTTCCTTTTTATACTTAATATGTTTCTCACGATAACCTCAGAGGGGCAGTGGGGCAGTAATTATTGTATGTTTTGTTAAAATTGGGGAAATTGAAACTCAACAAAAATGACCTGATCCATGTCATACGGCGATCAAACAGGAGAGGTCCATCAGGTTCTGGAGGCGATGATGATTCTGCTTCATCTTTCTTCCTTCCTCCCTCCTTTTCTTTTCCTCCTGTCCACTCATCATCCACCCATCCATTCATCCAAATCCATCCACCCATCCATCCATCCCTCCCTCCTTCTTCCTTCTATTCATCCATCCATCACTTATTACTCAAAATGTACAAAGGAATGCAGGGACCAGATCCATTACAAACAAATGTGGAAATGAACATCTTTATGAAATGCTCTCTAACACAATTATAATGACTTCATTAGATTTTCTTCTCCTGGGGTCATTTTTATCTTTGTCAGTGACCTGACTACTCCTGAATATTTTTCTTGCACTTATTCGGAAGCATGCATATTTTAATGTAATTCTGTGAGGATTTGCTGCTCACCACAGATGGTGTGAAATAGAGTTTAACATGTGAAGAACTCAAAAGATATGTTAATAGTCCTATGTATTGTAATGAATTTAGAAAAATTATGTGATGAGCATATTTCACTGATGATGGTGCTTTAGTGATTCTCACTTAGGGCGAAGCTCTGGTAGGGAGCTCCCCTTTAGATGCCACGAGCAGGTCTCAGCCTTCTCTCTGATCCACCGATGTGGAAAGGAGGCTCTGGTGTGACGCCTCCTCCCTGAAGCCGACAGGGCAGCCTGGCAGGAGTGGGCAGCACAGCTGCTGAAAGTCAGGCGTGGCAAGGGGAGGCCACTGGCCAGGCGGTGCTGACCGCAGACAGCTCCTCTCTCGTACTGAGGCTTCTCGGCCTTTTCTTAAAAATTCCCCCTGTATACGTGCATTTCAAGAGCTTTCTGGATGAAATCTCCAAACTGTGAGAACCATGATTGCAGCCAACTCTGCAAATTAGCATATCTCGCAGACATATTAGCTCATGTGGACAATGCACGCTCACCCTGAGAAGGCGGCTTAAGCTGACATCAGCATTCCACGTGCGGGACAGGAGCAGGCGCCTGTGGCCGGCGGAGTCTTTTCTTGGTTCAGATGACCCAGTGGTGAACTCATCTGAAGATCCCGCTAAAGCATTCTGAACGTGATGAAGACACACTTGAAAGACTTGTTAAAAGGTGTGCATGAGTTCTGTCCCCAACTTGATGGGAGTGGTGAGTGGGACAAAGAACAAACTCTCATCAGCTCCAGGATGTGGCTAATCGTTATGCAGAAGAGCAGACTCTTAAACCCAAGGCTCCTTACATCATCTCCGTGAAGATTTCATTCTCGGCATCCAACCTGGCCAAGGTGAGGTGGTTAACTGTTTCTAAGAATGTAAAACTGGAAATTGGTTTTCTTGCTACTAACTTGCATTCAGTCTGAAAACTGGAATCATCTAGAAGACAGAAATGCATCTCAAAGCAGGGATTTTCAAAATGGGGTTCTTAGACCACCAGTCGCCACCACATGTGAGAATTTTTTTAAACTGCAGCTTCTTATTGAGTCCTGCCTCCAGGGTCACAGGTGTGAGGTCTTGCACCAAGGCCATAGAAGCAGAGCCTAGAACCACAGTCACCTCCCAAGCTGACTGAGCCCCTCTGTAACCTTGCCAAAAGCCCCCTGATCATCACTAACAAGCTTCCTGACCCCAGATTAGGCAAAGATGCCCACTCCAGTGCTCACCCTATAGCACCCTAACCAATCACCTAATGCTAATCTTCCAGCAGGAATTTTCTTTGTCTTGAGGCTATAAAAATTGACTCCTAATCCACAAAAACCATTGACTTTCCCTGGTCTGTCAGGGATTGTCAGTCCTCTGTGCTTGCAATGCCCACTTTATCTCTGTTCTTGATCAACTCACTCCTTTCTGCAATGCTCTGTGTCTGGAAATTCTTTTCCAACCCATGCTCACATTGCCTCAACACTTCTTGATCTTTACCCCAGGCCTACAGGACTGGAAATGTGGGCAGGGGTGGAATCAGCTCCACACCTGTTTCCACAAGTCTCCCTGGGGGTAGGTGGGGCTGAGCCTGCCCCTTGGAGAACCTACAGGAAGCCAAACAGCCCATCATTCATGACTGATGGTGGAGAAGTCTATGCCTTTCACTGAGGATATTACTTTACAGTATGTTTTAGGGGCTTATTTAGATTTATCACTACCCGTATTTCATCTAAAATTTTAACCTTTTAAAATATAAACTATTTTATTTAAATCATGTTCATTTTATAGATGCTTTCTATTTGTGGTGAGCGATCCTTAGTGTTTCATTAATGGTAATAATGACTTCATTTACAAAAAACAGGATTTTGAAAATAAGATTATGTTAGGTCAGTTTGTAATGGTACAGTTGATATTATTTGTATCTTCCTCTTTCAATGTTTTTGCAGTAAGTATATATTATCTTTGTCATCAGAAAACCATAGATATCCTAAATACAAATAAATCAGTAAGCTCTAGCATGTTCTGCAGGGTGGTGGAATAAATCAGTAAGCTCTAGCATGTTCTGCAGTGTGGTGGTAAAGATGGGATGGGATGCTGATGGGAAGCTGGTGTGCTTATTGTTTTTTTCCATTTAGTGTTTGCGTGACTTACTGATGGCATTTTAGCATAAAACATGCAACGTGTGACTACAGAGCTCTGTGACTGTGCTTCAAAACCTTGTGGAAATGAGAGTCCCAAAAGCTATGTTGGGCTTCCCTGGTAGCTCAGCAGTAAGGAACCCACCTGCGAATGCAGGAGACGTGGGTTTGATCCCTGGGTCAGGAAGATCCCCTGGAGAAGGAAATGGCAACCTGCTCCAGGATTCTTGCCTGGGAAATCCCAAGGACAGAGAAGCCTGGAGGGCTACAGTCCGCGGGGTCACAAAGGCAGGACTTAGCAACTGAGCACACATGCACACATGGAGGAGATGTTGACAGGATTTTTACAAATGTCATTTATTTCTTTTTAAATTTGTATACAGTAAAATTGTTTCTGGTGTTGGACCATTCTGACTTTTGTCAAATGCTTGGAGTCATGTCACTATGGTGATAAGACACAGATTTGTTCCATTGACCGCCAAAAATCGCTCTTGCTGCATCTTTGTCATAAATGTCTTCTTCTACCTATCCCCTGCCAGTTCCCATTCTGTTCTCCGGCCCCATAGTTCTGCCTTTTCCAGAACACTGTATAAATGGAATCATACAAGAATGTACAGTAATGGCCCTTGGGTCTGGCTTCTTTCTCTGACATTTGAGATGCCTCCATTGTGGTTGCATTTATCAGTAGCTGCTTTATTATTATATGGACAGATCAGTTTGTTTTCTAGTTGGGAAACAATTGGAAACAATAATTATAAGTTGCTCCAAACAATCAGGATACAGATTTTTGTGTGTGTGTGAACACTGTTTTCATTTTTCTTGGGCAAAAACCTAGAATTGAGGCTGTTGGGTCATATGGTAAGTGCATGTTTAAATTTATCAGAAACCATGATTCTCCAAAGTGAGTGAAGTTTTGCATTCCCACGAGTGACATATCAGACTTCCAACTGACCCACATTCCCAACTATAGGTGGTATTATCAGCATTTTTTTAAAAAAATTGGCCCATTCTAACAGCTGTATGCATGCTTGCATGCTAAGTCACTTCAGTCATGTCTGACTCTCTGCAACCCCATGGACTGTAGCCTGCCAGGCTCCTCTGCCCATGGAATTCTCCAGGCAAGAATACTGGAGTGGGTTGCCAAGCCCTGCTCCAGGGGATTGTTCCAGTCCAGGGATCGAACCCGTGTCTCTCACATCTCCTGCATTGGTAGGCAGGTTCTTTACCACTAGCCACGTGGGAAGCCCAAGAGCTGTATAGTGATTTTAATTTGTGTTTCCCTGACAGTTAATGATGTTGAGTATCTGCCTGTTTATTTTCATTTCTATGTTGTCTTTGATGAAGTGTGTGTTCAAGTTTCCGGTCCATTATTACTGAGTTATTTGTTTACTTACAGTTGAGTTTTGAGTCATCTTTGTGTATTCTGGTTAGAGGACTTTATCACATATGTAATTTGCAAATACTTTCTCTGAGTTTGAGAATTGTCCTCTCATCCTCTTAAGATAGAGTAAAGTGAATTATTTGAGTCCTTGCATGTCCTCTTTGGAAGTATATGAAGACTACTCAAACAAGAACAGAGACCACACTTCGCTCTAGCAAGGGGCTCACCACCATCATTCGTGTTTGGCAGAGGCTCAAAGGAGGTGGAGGAGCGGTAGAGCTTTACGGTGGAAAAGGGGGGCTCCAGGTGGGCTCCGGGGTGAGGCTGTTGGTCTGGGGAAACTGGAGGCAGTTCCCTGGAGACAGAGCATCCCATGTGATGTGGCTGTGGGGGGTTTGACTTCCTGGGTTGGCCACAGCGGGGGTCATGGGTCAGATTTCCAGTCATCTGGCCCTTGTCTGTCTGCATGTTCAGCCTCTCACTTTATTTAGGGCAACCAGTGTACATTCTGTTGCTAAGAGTAAACAAGCCTTGAATAAGCAGGATGCGCCCGGGCAGGTACGCACCATGGTCTGAGAATCACTGCAAGCAGGCAGGGCTGGCCGGGGCTGTGCGGAACCCGGCTTCTCTGGGGACTATTTGGGCCTGATGGTGAGCGACAGGACCCAGAGGGATCAGGGCGGTGTGAGAGCATCCCCGTCTGTACTTTGGCGGCCGGGAGCACCCACTGCTGGCCCTGGGGGAGCCCGAGAGCCTGGGGCACTGTGCCCCGGACCAGTGTATGGCAGCCCCGGGCTGGTCTTGCCGCCTGAGCAGTGGGGCAGATGCTTACCTTGTCTTCCCTGAGCCCATGTCAGCTGGGGATGCGGGTCCCCGATCTTGCTTTTGTGCTGTCGCTTCAGCTTCTGTCTGAGCGCCCGGGGTGAGCTCAGCCTTGCCCAACTCAGGATGGGATCCTGGGGAGGGGTGCGCAGGGACCCCAACTCCAGCGGCCGTGGGCGGGAGATGGCCATGCCAGCAGTGCTGCGCCGTGGCCGGGCCCTCGCTGCTGTCCAGCAGGCGGCCGCTCTGCAGCCAGATGCCCTGTCCCCTTTGCTCACCGGGCCGTGACCACCTCTGGCTAGAGTCCCTCAGTGTTTGGCCGAGGGAAGCGGACGCTGGCAGCTGGCAATCAGTGCTGCAGAAGCGATGGCCTTTTTGCATTTGAAACAGTGTCTTTCAGCTTCAGGGACTCAGGTGTCAGTGCAGATCCGTGGGATGGAAGGCTGCCAGGGTGTGGCAGGAAGACTGAAAGGTGAGCCAGGCTTTCCGAGAGGGCTTGGGGCAGAGCAGGGGACCCTGACCAGGGCCCTTTTCTTCTTCTCTGCCCCTCAGGGTCATCGCGGCCACCTCTGTGTCTCTTCTGAGTATCACTTCTTCAGGGAGTATTTGGGAGCATGTGGGTGGATTACAGGTAAATGAAGGAAAGTCTGACTCGATTCAGTTCAGTTCAGTTCAGTCGCTCAGTCGTGTCCGACTCTTTGCGACCCCATGGACTATAGCACGCCAGGCTTCCCTGTCCATCATCAACTCCCAGAGTTTGCTCAAACCCATGTCCATCGAGTCGGTGATGCCATCCAGCCATCTCATCCTCTGTCATCCCCTTCTCCTCCTGCCCCCAGTCCCTCCCAGCATCAGGGTCTTTTCCAATGAGCCAACTCTTCACATGAGGTGGCCAAAATATTGGAGTTTCAGTTTCAGCATCAGTCCTTCCAATGAACACCCAGGACTGATCTCCTTTAGGATGGACTGGTTGGATCTCCTTGCAGTCCAAGGGACTCTCAAGAGTCTTCTCCAACATCACAGTTCAAAAGCATCAATTCTTCGGTGCTCAGCTTTCTTTATAGTCAAACTCTCACATCCATATATGACTGCTGGAAAAACCATAGTTTTTGACGAGACAAACCTTTGTTGATAAAGTAATGTCTCTGCTTTTTAATATGCTATCTAGGTTTGTCGTAACTTTCCTTCCAAGGAGTAACCGTCTTTTAATTTCGTGGCTGCAGTCACCATCTGGAGTGATTTTGGAGCCTAAGAAAATAAAGTCTGCCACTGTTTCCACTGTTTCCCCATCTATTTTCCATGAAGTGATGGGACTGGATGCCTTGACCTTTGTTTTCTGAATGTTGAGCTTTAAGCCAACTTTTTCACTCTCTTCTTTCACTTTCATCAAGAGGCTCTTTAGTTCTTCACTTTCCGCCTTAAGGCCTGGGTCATCTGCATATCTGAGGTTGTTGTTATTTCTCCCAGCAATCTTGATTCCAGCTTGTGCTTCATCCAGCCCAGCGTTTTTCGTGATGTACTCTGCATAGAAGTTAAAAAAGCAGGGTGACAATATACAGTCTTGGTGTTCTCCAGACTGTTGCCTGAATTTTAGGGGCATACTTCTTTAGCTTAAAACTTTGCCACCCTCCAAAATGTAAATGCATTTGGGAAAATGTAAGCTATTTACACCATAGTATGAAGGAGCTTCAAAACTTTTCCCAAGGCAGTTTTCCATGGCTGAAGCCTGTGGAGGAGATCAGGAGGTGGGTCAGGGAGGGAGGAGGAGGAGGCTGGCCAGGTCTGAGACCTCAGATCATAGATTTCCCTGCCTGGATGATTCGCCCAGGTCCCGGTGGGGCCACGGGCCAGCCGGAGAGGACTGGGAGGGGAAACTTCAGATGTTTGGGACTCTGAGCATCTTTAGAAAAGGGACCTTTGTTTGTTTCTTCTAACCAAACCCCCCTTTTCGGGAGAAAGGTGTGAGGAGGAGGCCTGCCAACTTCTGCTGCCTGGTCAGTGTGTGAAATACTGAATCTAGGAACACCGCCTCTTTCCCTTCCTTAAGTCTAAGCTTCCTTCACAGTCCGCTGCTCACGGTCCTTCTGCTGTTTTCCTTGGCCTGCACCACTGTTCACTGGAACATCTTCAAGTCCCCACTTTGTTGGTCTTAAAGATTGCTAGCCACGGTGCAAAGAATTCAAGAGAAAAACTCACTCCTTGTGACTGAGATCTCATCCCCTTGCATTTATTGTGATTTATTTCATGCTAAAGCCCTGATGCTGGGAAGGACGGAGGGCAGGAGGAGAAGGGGGCGACAGAGCATGCGATGGTTGGATGGTATCACCAATTCAGTGGACACGCGTTTGAGCAAACTCCGGGAGATGGTGAAGGACAGGGAGCCTGGCATGCTTGCAGATCATGGGGTCGCAGGAGTCAGACATGCCTTAGCTACTGAACAGCAACAGCAACAGAACTTTTACAAGGGACTCAAAGAGCAGAATCCCGTGGACACTTTGTCCTCCTGTTGTAATTCTTGTTGGGGAGTGAGTCCTGGGGCCAGAAGCTGGTCGAAGCCAACACAATGATGAGCTTGCCTTAACTCAAGGCCAGCTGGCGGTGAGAGGCAGGACGCGTGATCCAGAGCTCTTTGCCCACGTGCGGTGCCTCATTTGTGGTGGAGGCGATACTGCCAGAGTTCTCAGGCCGGCCGGGGCTGTGTGTGCACCCTGCTCCTTCAAAGACAACCTTGATGGAGTTTATTTGAGGGGGAAGGAAAAGATGAGTCAAGTGACGAAACCTCGACCCTAAGAGACAGACCGTCTGAAATGCCAGCTCTGCCAGCTTCTGACTTGTGTCTCCTGTTGGTAAGTGGGGTGGACTGTCTTTTCCCTGCAAAGTGGCCACTGCAGTCACCGTGTTAAATGTAAATTCCCTGGTGGCTTGGATGGCCCAGCATCTGGCTGCAATGTGGGAGACCTGGGTTCAATCCCTGGGTCGGGAAGATCCTCTGGAGAAGGAAATGGCAACCCACTCCAGTACCCTTGCCTGGAAAATCCCATGGATGGAAGAGCCTGGTATGCTACAGTCCATGCGGTGGCTAAGAGTTGGACATGACTGAGCGACTTCACTCTCCTTCTGAGGAAATGTCCCTGTTGTTCCAGAATCTCCAGAATCTCTGGTTCTGGGGAGCAGGGCTGGATTTCATAGGCAAAGTGTTTCGGGTGGTGTCGAAATGCTGCTCGAAAGTGCCACTTAGGGGAGAAGTCTGCTCTGGGGCCTCTAACGGGACTTCTGCTCATCGCTGGCGGCCCACGCGGGATGCCAGGAGGGGCCTGGGGTCCCTGGGGAGGCAGCTCTCGGGAGATGCTCCTCTCCTGTCCAGTGATCCCAAGCTGGGGGGCCGGGCAGACTCCGGGCAGGGGTCCCCGGACACACAGCCGCTCCCTCTGCAGGCCGTCAGCTGCCTCTGCCGCTCCATCCCACCCAGAGCCCTTGGCTCGACACCAGGTCCTCGGCCCAGGGCCCTGCCTGTGTCGTCACTGAGTCCCTTGCTGGGAACAGGTGTGCACCAGGCTTGGCTCCAGGCGGTTCCCTTCCCATCTCGCTGAATGGCCCTGCTTGCCGAAGGTTGCCGCCCCAGGAAAGCAGTGTTAATGCCGACAGGAGGGGTCCCTGCGAGGGCTGTGGCAGGAGCCAACAGGCTGGGCCCACCTCGCTGCCAGCCAGGGACCCCCATCACAGTTTAGAGAAAGAAAGCCTGTAATAGCTCAGGGCCGGCAGGTGGGCCCTTTAAAGACCCTTGGCAGCTTCCCTGCATCCTGGCAGGAGGGCATCAGTCGTGTCCGACTCTTTGTGACCCCATGGACGGTAGCCCTCTGGCTCCACTGTCCACAGGGTTCTCCACGCAAGAATACTTGAGTGGGTTGCCTGCCCTCCTCCAAGGGATCTTCCTGGACCAGGGATCGAACCCACATCTCTTACGTCTCCTGCACTGGCAGGCAGGGTTCTTTACCACTAGCATCACCTGGGAAGCCCAGCGGGAGGCACTGCCTGCTCTGGATTCACAGGTTGACCACGGGGTGAGTGGGTAGCAGGTAAAGGCCTCACATCTTCCCTTTTCTCATCTCCTCCTTTCCTACAGAGGAGGGTGTATTTGTTGTTCTTTGTTCCCGTTGCTCTTAATTGTTTACACACAGGGGGCTCTCTATTTGGGACCGACCCATCCCAAGGCCAACCTGGCAGGCAGAGGGTGGCTGCCCTGGTCTCCGTGCCTGTCAGAGGGCAGCGTGGTGCAGTAGAGACACGGCCTCTGTGCATCAAACCCGAGACCTTGGACTTTGCGGACGCCCTGCGCATGCGCACATGGTCTCCTTGCCTTGGAGCCCTTCTGTTCGGCGGGATGACTCCTTTGACTGCCAGATTCAAGAAGGAAAGGCCCATAACATTCACAAATGCATAGTCGCATGTGTCATTTTTGCTCAGCTGCAGCTCAGAGTGACCGAAGTGTGGGCACTGGGGCCCGTCTTTGCTGTTTGTTTATGGCTCAGAGGGGCCCAGATTTCCAGTGCAGGGAATCATCCCAATTCCACGAATGGAGCAAAGGGGCTGGGATTTTGGTTAAAGAAAATGCATGCTTAGTCACTCATTCATGTCCGACTCTTTGCAACCCTTTGGACTGTAGCCCACCAGGCTCCTCTGTCCATGGGGTTTTTTTCAGGCATGAATACTGGAGTAGGTTGCCGTTTCCTTCTCCAGGGCATATTCCAGACCCAGAGATCAAACCTGTAACTCCTTTGTCTCCTGCATTGCAGGTGGATTCTTTTACCTGCTGAGCCGTCAGGGAAGCCCATTGAATTTATAAGAAGTTATGTTTTCTTTTAGCCAGGACACTTTCTCTGTACATATCAGTGAGGGCGGTGGTATTAACAAAGATATGTAACAAAGAAAGCTCAGCCTTCAGTAGGTGGCTGTTTCTTTGGACAGTTTCTTTTCTCAGCCTTTTACATTCTGAATTAGAAAATCTTAATCTACAATTTTGGACTTTCCTAGTGGCTCAGTGGTAAAGCGCCCACCTGCTAATGCTGGTGACTTGGGTTCAACTGCTAGGTTGCCAAGATCTTCAGAGAAGGAACTGGCACCCCACTCTAGCATTCTTGCCTGGGGAATCCCATCACAGAGGAGCCTGGTGGGTCCATGGGGTCCATGGTGTCGCAAATAGTCAGATACGATTTAGCAACTGAGAATGCATGCACATAACCTATGATTTCAGTCGTTGGGAATGAGCTGTTCACTGCTCCTGGTTAGGATTAGGTCGCATTAACACCTTCACTTGTAACATGGGCTTCCCTGGTGGCTGAGATGGGAGAGTCCGCCTGCCACGCGGGAGACCCGGGTTCGATCCCTGGGTTGGGAAGATCTTCTCGAGAAGGGAAAGGCAACCCACTCCAGTATTCTTGTCTGGAGAATCCCATGGACAGGGGAGCCTGGTGGGCTACAGTCCACAGGGCTGCAAGGAGTCAGACACAACTGAGCGACTGACACACGTGTAACATGGGCCAGTGACGTCAGGAGCTTCCCTGATAGGTCTGTTCGTCACGTGGAGTGTGGGATCTCACAGCTGAAGAAAAGTGAGTTTTTTCTCCCTGAGGACTCCCAGGTTGTCTAGACGCTGGGTCCCTGAGCTAGTGTCTCGCACAGTACAGCCATACCTCATAGTATAATGCTTCACTCTTTTGGACTTTGCAGATACTGTGTTTTTTACAAATTGAAGATTGTAGCAATCCTGCATTCAACAAGGCCACTGGCGCCTTTTCCCTAACAGCATTATTTTAAAATGAAAGTACGTCCATTGTTGTTTTAGACAAAAGGCCCACTTAATAGACTACAGTGTAGTAGTGGGAAACCAAAAAATTTGTGTGACTCGCTTTGTTGCAATATCTGCTTTATTGTGCTGGTATGGAACCAAATCTGCAATGCCTCCGAGGTATTCCTGTGGATTAAATGCTCCAGTTTGGGGAAAATAGTGGTGAAACCCAGTATTTGGTTGCTTTTGGATCTGAAAAGTATTTTGTCATGTTGTTTTTATATTTACATGTGGTTTTAAAATATGCCCCCTAAAATATGTCATGAATTTCTTTTGCTCATAATGCAAAAAAGCATCAAGTGTTTGGAAAGACTCAAATTTCTGACAAATAAACTGTTTATTTTACAGTTTGGTCTTATTGGGAAATTTTAACCTTTTTTTTTTTTTAATAACATGTGGAATTTTAGTCCTAAAGCAATAAGCTTGAGCTATTTAAAATACTGAGTATATCCCTATGTTTTGTTAGGTCATTTCAGTAAGCTTTTAAAAAGCAAACAGTGGTTTTTAATGGCATTTTACTATCACAAAGAAAGTTTTTTTTTTTTATTTCAACTGTCATTTGGAAAACTCACATGAAGAGCTCACTGTCTGCTAGTGTGGGAAAACAGGACCCTGCTGTCCATTTCTTTGCATAACACAAATAGTATACTTCTGTGATTTGGTAATTTCATGATTTTTATTATTTTCTTCAAGCTGGAATCAAGACAGAGGCCCCCAGTTTCCTAGGAGTGAACAGTGTATATAAATCAGTCTTCAGATGTGACCTCTTGTTCACCCCAGCAGAGTGGGCGTCCACACTCCTCCTCTGGTCTGTATCACTGCTCACCAGGTAATTATTGCATAAATGGAAAATCTCTTTTCCTGCAGTAAGAGTTCTCAGGATGTCCCTGCTGACTCCAAGTTGTCAATGGAATATGGTGTCTTCTGGGACAGCTGCTGTCCAGCGCATCTCTCACGCGGATGCAGAGCTGGTTTGGCCCAACCATGCGGCGAGCCGCCTGTGAAACTGCACAGGTGAGGGTGTGCTCGGCCGCTCAGCCGTGTGCTGCTCCCTGTGGCCCTGCGGACTGTAGTCTGCCAGGTTCCTCTGTTCATGAGACTTTTTCTGCAAGAATACTGGAGTGGGTTACCATTTTCCTCCTCCAGGGGATCTTTTGGACATGGGGATCAGACCCGCGTCTCCTGTGTCTCCTTCATTGCATGAGGATTCTTTACCCACTGAGCCACGAGAAAAGCCCACAGGTGAGGGTAACCACCTTTAATATCAGTGACATCCCAGAGTGATGTCACCAATTTCACCTATTGCTGCTTCTCATAATGTCTAACTAGTGGCCAGATTTACACGTTTCTCAGTAAGTGCAGCATGACCTATTTTTGCAAGGAAACCTTTGATTCTGAATGCTGTTTCTGCAGTTTTGGTCCCTTTTCACTGCCCCACCCCCCCCCGGCGCGCCACCCCCCACCGCCGGATGCCTTCATGCCATTAATTGCGATCATTTTATCAAAGACCTTAGATGGGCAGATTGGCAGATCAATTCAGATAACCCTCATCTTACTTTATAATAGTTCTTGATTATTTTGGATGCTTGCTAGCAATCATCTGTTGCAGATTCACTGTTTATAACATGTGCTTATGTTGAAGTCTGCTTATTATCAACAATTATTGTGCTGAAATAGGTTATTATTTTCTTTTTAAAAGTTTAAACAAAGATAGATGTTAAAATTACTCTTTATTTTAAAAGCAGAATAAAGTTACTTTTCATTTAGTGAATATTAACACATAATTATGAAGATTATTTTGAATTTTGGGGCCATTGATGTATTTTGGGTGTTGGGGAGACAATACATCATAATTGTAGCAATAAATATCCATGTGAAAATGTAAGCAGCACAGAAATATTTTGAAAACGTCCTGGGTGGGATATGTGGCTCTGTTTCCTGAATGTTAGCTGAGAACTGACCAGGAAGATTCTTCTAGTGCGAGCACTTTAAGAAAACACCGATTAGTAAGAACTTAAGGAGATTTCCGAGTCAATCATGATCAATATAAATTACAAATTTGTGAAGTGCTGTGTAGGAAATAGTTTCATCACTCTTCTTCTTAAACCACAAAGCCATCAGTAGATCGCCTGGTAGCTGAGAGGCATGACCATGAACTGCACATTTGTTAGACTGCATCAATCCTCATGGCAGGCTTTGTGAAAGCCAGTATCATCACCATTTATAGATAAGAACTGCCAGCCCGGCTGGTGACCTCAGAGCAGGGAGAGGCTGAGCTCGCCCCCTCAGGCATGCTCGCTGCCTATGGCAAATCCCTGGCAGGCTTCGGACTCTGAAGGGGAAGATGCAGGTAGGAGGGTTAGATCTTAGGAGGGAAGTTGTGTGGTGTTCCTGGGCGTGTCCTTCTCTGTGCCTGAAGGGGGAACGGGGAAAGTGGACTGGATCGCTCTGCTCAAATGCAGCCAAAAATACGTTCCAAGCATGAGCTGAAACCTGGCTGTCCATCCAGCCCAAAGAGCACAAACCCTCTGAAGACCTGTGTATTCTCTTAAAAGTTCACGACTGGGCTTCCCTGGTGGCTTGGTGGTAAAGAAGCTGCCTGCCAATGCAGGAGACACAGGTTCGATCCCCCACCGGGAAGATCCTGCAGGCTGCAGAACAACAAATACTGAGCCCGTGCTCTAAATATGGGGAGCCACAACTACTGAGCCCTACAGCCTGAGCTCTGCATCAAGAGGAGCCCCCACAGTGAGACTCCCGCACACCATGCGTAGCGCTCGCCGCAGCTAGAGAAAAGCCCGCATAGCAACGAAGACCCAGCACTGCCAAATTGCATAAGAAATAACACTGGTAAAAGAAAGGAGAATTCTACATTATCTCGATTTAATAATATCTTTTCAAAAGCTCATGCAATTTTGTTTTCCATTGCATCGTTTATCTTTGTGGAATTAACGTTAAGATATTTCAAATTATAGCAGATTACAATGGGCACTTTTAGACTACGTCTGGCTTGCAGCCCCACCCAGCACATCTGTGACATCTGGGATAAAGATGTCCAGCTCTAGCTCGCTAAACCCAAAATACGTGAGGTGGTGCTTCTGCAGTAGAGTTTGAAAAGGTTAAAAACAAAAAGAAAAATCAATGCAACTTTCTCTTTAATGTTACAGAGTAGTGGGGGCAGTTGACCGGGACTTTCTGGTGTTTGAATGAGTGTCCTAAGTCCTTGAGCCCTCTCGGTCCAGCAAATCAGGGCGGCAGGTCAGCCTGCAGAGGGTGGGAGGAAAACCCACACGAGTTGGTTCCCTCTGCCGTGTGACTCTTCCTCTGGAGTCCGGCTCAGGGAACAGGGAGCCGTCTCGTCTTCATTTTCCCAGGGCAGCTGTGCTGGGAGGTTATTTTGAAAGGCAGGCAGTCCACGAAAGACACATAGACCCATGTGATGATAAGGTTAGGGCTTAATACAATGAATAACTTGCTCATTTTTTGAATTGAATAAATATAGTTCATTCTAGGCAAAGCTGCCTCTGTCATGCTGTCGGGGCCTATGAAAATTTGGATTATCACTTGTCTGTGGCAGCTTTAACTTTTCCAGTTACTTTTTTCTAATATTTTAATGTTTAGCATTCACAAACCCGCAGCCCGTGTCTTCTCCTGATGGCTCCTGTCTCTTTTGCATACCCTGCTTGCCCTATTGAGATTATTTTAGCAACTCTTCACACTTCTGCCCCTTTCACATGTCCTTGCTGGGGTGGAGGAGGAACTGGGATGTCAGAACCAGCAGGACCATGTTCTTGGGCAGAAGTATGCGAATTATACTTAAGCTCCCAGGAGGTTGGAAGTCCCCCCCACCCCACCCAGTCTCTTTCTGTCTCAATCTCATTGCCTCCCAAGATATTAAATCTACTTTTAGTTAATAACTTTTAAGGGTTTATATATTTTTTTCCAGTTGTTCAGTTGTTAAGTCATGTCCAACCGTTTCGTGACCCCCATAGACTGTAGCCTGCCAGGCACCTCTATCCATGGAATTCCCCAGGCAGGAATACCAGAGTGGGTTGCCATTTCCTTGTCCAGGGGATCTTCCTGACACAGAGATTGAACCAACGTCTCCTGCATTGGCAGGCGGGTTCTTTACTATTGAGCCACCTGGAAAGCTCCCTTCCCCCACCTCCCCAGAGTCTCCCCTATTTCCTTATTCACATCCAGCCACAGATTCAAGCCTAGCTGTATGGTCTTCACATCTGCTCCAACCTCACAGGTGAAAACTGGAGGCTGTTCTCAGATGTAGGAGACCGTTTGGTGATCTTTTCGGTAAATACAGCAGCGAGGAGGGGGAGAAAGAACAATATCTAATAGATCCAACTCCTGAGTCCAAGCAGACAGTTTAACCCTTGGGTCATCGCGTTTGTATTCCACTTATTGGATTGCTAATAGATTTTCTTCATTTGTGTGCGATGTTGCAAATGATGTGTGGAGGCCGGCCGGTTCTCCAGCGCCCGGACCAGAGGTCCACCTGTATGGAGCCGGCGTTAAAAGCTGCAGGAGCTGCTGCCTCCTGACGACATCCCATCTGTAGACTAGCGATCGCAGTCCTCGGGTGGCGGGTTTAATTATCGGCGCCGGCGATACCATCAGCAACTGTGTAATTGCGTGTCAGTTTCCTGGCTGTTGGGTATGAAAAGGGGAACCAGTGAAATGATGATTGTGGAAGCAGTAGACTCATATTTAAACAATTCAAAATGTGTAACTGGCAGTGTCATTAAACAGAGAGAGCCTGACCCCAGCTGTCACTTACTTTTCCTTATGCAGATTTGTTCATGCTGTCTGTCAAAGAGCTCCATGGGCTGAAATGGGACAGAAGAGGTGACATAATTCTCAGAGCAAAGAGGGCTGCTTGCCTTAACTCCGCAGAGGCGTTCTTTTAGCCTAAACAAATACGACTGCCAAACTGTAAATAAACCAAGACCATTACAGGAAATTCTATAGACTTTTGCTGATGAATACACAAAAGCAGAATATCAAACAGACATCCTCCCCTTAAACAATGTAAGTCAAAGCTGCCTGATTGCCAGATACTTAAAGAATAAGCACTGTGACAATTAGAAGGACTTCTTTTTGAAGAAGAAAATGAAATGACTCTTTTAATTGTAGACTAAAATTTTGAGGGCAAGGTGGAAAAAAAAATGTGGGGCTCATTTTGAAAAATGCTCGGTAGAGAAATGTGATTGGATGAAATTATGACACAGATTTCAACTTCAATCTGGCTTAGGTTGTAAGTTGTTATGGCCTCAGATACTTTGAATACAACTGAGAAAATTGAAATATACTATATAAACGAAGGTTAAAAATAGACCTGAGTGGCTTTCTAAGAAAGGTGGGTTAAGAAGTAAGGAACACTCAAATTTCTGCAAATGTAATTGCATAATTCTGCATCCCACCAATTACACACTTCCAGGAGATGGGAGAAATGCACATTTCCTCTCAAAAACTTCATTTACTGGTATTCGAAAAAAGAGCTGGATAATCAAGGGTTAAGTCTGCATGCATGCAAAAACAAACGAAAGGAGAGTTTATAAAATGAACTGTGGAGGTTAAGTGTGGGGGTTAAACTAACACAATGAACTGTGAACACAAAGAAAAATGTTTCTTTAATTTTTAAAATGTTTTCATTTCTCATAATAAACTGAACTTGCAGTTGCATACAAACAACATTATTTCATACCCTGAAGACACTGCAATTTAAAGCTTTTGGAACTCAAATTGATTCTGGAAGCAATGCTATAACTACAGAGGCGCCGTGGCAATCGTGATCTTCTGAAGGGCATCAAACTGCACCTCGAGTAGCACATTTGAAAGCAAACACGGGCTCGTGTGCACACACAGGTAGGAGGCATTTAAAACAGGGTCAACATTGCATTTATTTCTAGTTTCAAAGGCAAAGTTACTGATTTCCTCACAGGCTAATGGAAGCCATATTAATTGCCACGGTACATTCAGATTTGAAAGTAATAAATAGGCACATATTAAATCCTCTAAGGATTAATTTGTATTTTATCAGCTGTGAAAAGGGCAATTTTTTACATATCTCGACTTAAGAGGTAGCCTTATTAGGCGTTCATTGGAAAACAAATTCTGCATATATTTTGTAGCAAGGTTTAAAAAAAATCGTTTTTTCCTCCTCAAAAGTAGTAGGGTGCAACTAGGGAAGCAATTAGTATTTATATCCTAGACAAACACAGTGTTGGAGTGTTCTGACTTTTAAATATTTGTATGGCTAGTTAAGGGAAAGGATGATAGATAATGGTGCATTGTTATATATTTTGTCATACTGGACACAGGGGTGTTTAAGGGGCCTCGGACAACATTGCGCGCCTGTTGTGTGTGAATTGTCAGGTATGGTGACAGTTATTTATTTTCATGTGGAGAGCATCCAGAAACGCTAACGTTCCTGTTGGGTTGGCCGTGAAGCAGTAGGTGGAAGGTGCCCTTCATGCGGTCCCACGGCCAAATCACTGGTGGCTGGTGGAGAGGCCTGGGGCCTTGGCTGGTGTTGGTGAAATCTCTCTCCGTGGGCATGGCCGGTGGGTCTTCACTCTCATTATCTCTGGGAAGTGGGGCCATCAGAAAAGAGCCCACTTTCCTATGTCTAAGCAAGGGATAAAAGCTGAAAATATTCAACAAACCCATATTTCTGATCACTCTTTCCTTTAGAGGACTGTTTATCACATGTTCACTCCCAAAATGTTAAGTGGTCCAGTTAAATCAAGGAACTAGGTGAAAAAGAAAGGTCAGACTTCGCTGGTGGCGCGGGGGTTAAGAATCAGCCTGCGGATGCAGGGAACATGGGTTTGATCCCCCATCTGGTGGATCCCACATGCCTCGGAGCAGCTAAGCCCAAGAGCCACAACTACTGAGCCCACACGCTTGGAGTCTGTGCCCCGCTGCGAGGGAAGCCACTACAGCGAGAAACCCACGCTCCGGCAACTCGAGAGTGGCCACTGCTGTCCGCAACTGCAACGAAGATCCAACATAGCCAAAAAATTAACAAGAAAACTGTCCTCTGCAACATGCATCCTCGAATGGCTTGTCTGGTTTTATTTGAAAGTTCCCTAGAGAGATCACTCCCACAACTTCTTCTGGAAGTCTGTTCTGCAGTCTAATAGATCTTATTGTCAAATGCTTTGTTAAACTTTTACTGGAAGATGTGTATTGCACTCAGCATTGGCGGTTCTTGAAATTCTATCAGGGAAGTGCAATCAAATTGGTCTCCCATGACTTGCTCTTTGGTTGACGTGGAATGGGTTCCCCTCTGCTTCTGGCATTTTCCACAGAGAGAGTGATGGACTTGCCTCCCCTTCCCTTCCCTTCAGCCTCCTACAGGCACCCTGCTCATCATCAGGAAGCTCGTGTCTCAGGGAGCGTGGCCCGTGATTTTGTTTCAATTTTGCAAAATCGTGCCACATGAATTTAAACTTCTAGAGATGGAACATGCCTAGCCTTTCGTGCTAGAAATCCCTAATCTGGGCGGTGGTACCCATTCGCTGGGGTTCAGCTTCCGTGCTGTGGCCTGGCCCTCTCCTCCCTTTTGAATGACTTTGTATGACTGAGCTATTTTAAATGGTTCTGCTCTGCTTCCAGTTTGCTGCTGAACTGAAAAAGTTTTTATTTGCAAATAAATAAATAGCTTACTCCCCTGGCTCTTCCAGGAATTTGCATCTTCTATGTTCCCTTCTTCTGGATGCTCCAGCAGCCTTTTGACTAATGAGGTGAACTTAAGAGAAGTCCTTGGCTGGTTGTCCAGTGTGGTTGGCCATGGTGGTGACAAGTGTGAATTGCAGGCAAGGCAAATGGTCTCACATAGTTGCTTCTGCTTGGCCAGTAAGCCGGTTCTGCTCAGGCTCAGGCCACAGATAACTTCTATCACCATAGATTAACAGGATTCCAGCAAAGTGTTAACTGCCCATTATCAGGTGTCATCACACAGTCAAGAGTTACTCAGTACTAATGATCTTAGGTGTTGGTACTTGACTGTCCTTTGTAAGGAGAATACAGGTTTAAAATGAATGAGTTTCAATTCTGCCTCTTTGAGCCAAATCCCTACCAATCTACAGAAAAGAGCATGTGACATATTTGACCCATGGGCTCCCTAGAAGATTATTTTTCAATGAAAGATTTAAAGGAGAAACAAACAAAACAGGGAAAAAATCCCCAAAATTCTTCCATAAGCACCAGGCTTTCTCAAGAACCCAGTGGCTTATAGACTCTTTGTCTCAAAGTGTGGTCAGACTACCTGGGGGCCTCCTTCTCTGTCATTTCTACTTCCCAGTCTCCCTGGCCTCCACCTGTGCCCCCAGCTGCTCTAGACTCAGGTTCTGATATGCTCAGGAACTGACTCCTCCTGAATGTGGGGTCCCAGGGAGGGGCACCGGCCAGTAGGGTGCCCAGGGGCCCAGGTGATGGGGTTCTGGAGGGACACGGCCTTATCTGCTGACCCTGGAGACCCATGTCTGAGAGATGACTGTCCAGGAGTCTCAGCATTAGCGGTAACACCTGAACTATTTTCTTCCGATTGGGAAATTGGCATAATCATGTGGTTTGTTCATTTCATTTCTGGCATTACTACTCTGTGGGAACAATAACAAACCCCGCTGGAGCATATTGAGGTGGTCATGATGAACTCTCTAGACTGGATATCTTCATGGAGTCTATTGACTTACCCATGAATTGTATGAGAATTGCTGAAGCTGCTGTTTAGACCTTGCTGGGGACCTGAAACTCTATTCAGCTGAGATGCATCAGCCAGGAGCGTGGCCATCTTGTCTCAGCAGCGTTCTCCCAGCCACAGACCACCAGGGCTGAGAAAAGACGTGTCTTCCTCTGCTGAAACACTTGACCACCTTTCCTATAAGAGCATGCCATTGTAAGACACATCTGTGTACAAGATAGCATGCATTTTGAGGCACATATTCTTTTTTATTTCTGTATCAAACAGGATATCTGGCATCCTGGCTAGTTAACTGATGAGATGAAACTGGGTTCACCATCCTTCTTTATTATGCTTTGGGTTTTCCTCATCATGCGCTTCCTCAGAGGACAGAGACAAAGAACTACCTTTTCACAAGGACAAGGTGTGAACTGACTGCATTTGAAATGCCACCCTCAGTGACTGCAGTCAATGTTTTAAGTGTGGAGCAGTCACACACTAAAATGACTCAAGAAACACACTTCGTAGAGAGATTACTATTGCTTCTCTATGGCAATGCAATATTTAGAAAGAAGCATACTTTCCCTAAACTTTACCCACTTGTATGCATGTAAAATAATTTTTTCCCTAGAAATCTATATTCTGGGTATATATTGTCACCTGTGTGTGTGTGTGCTAAGTCGCTTCAGTTGTGTCCAACTCTTTGTGACCCTATGAACTGTAGTCTGCCAGGCTCCTCTGTCCATGGGATTCTCCAGGCAAGAATACTGGAGTGGGTTGCCATGTCCTCCTCCAGGGGACCTTCCTGACCCAGGGAGCGAACCCAGGTCTCCTGTGTGTCCTGAATTAGCAGGTGGGTTCTTCACCACCAGTGCCACCTGGGAAGCCCATATCATCACCTAAGTATTGCTAAAAGTTTCCTTCCAAGTTGTGTGAGTCTTAGCTTCATTAGTATTTTATAATTTAAGGCAGCTTTGCAATTACTTTTCATTTTTTTTTCTGCTTACAAGGAAAATTCAGGCTTCTCACAGAAAATTCTCAATGTATAGAAAAGTAGGAAGAAGCAGCACTTGTCCTCAATTCTATCCACCGAAGGCTCTCTAGCAGAGGGTTGTATTTTTGGCTAATGTGATAAGCTTTTAAAGTTTCAAAAACGATGTTTCAAACTAGTACAGTTTTTATCCTCTCATCTTAAGATATTTGTAAGTTCATTTTAAAAGCTTTCCATATGATCGATGAAGTGCCCAAGATTTACTGGGAATACCTTTATTCATTCATCTTTAACGTTTCCTGAAAAGCCTGAATTTAAGCTCTGTGTGAGTGCTGACACCATTTTTCATTTCATCAGGAATCTGTTTAGCTTTCATCCGGGCTGACATATCAGGACCAGATGAAGGGAGTGGAGGACCCCAGGCCCACCCAGTGCCAGAAGGGTACCAAGGTCCGGCAGAGGTTGCCAGCCCAGGCCCATGTGCCTGGGGTCTGTATCGCATAGAGGGAGCCCTGCATGGATTTCCACGTGGCAGCAGGCCCTGGGTGTAGTCAGCTATGAGGCCACTGTGTCTGCTTGCAAGCCCCACACCTAAACCTCAGATAGGGTCCACTACTTAATTGTGTGCATTTTGGTTTCTGACAAATTTGGAAAGAATTGTGGCTGGTCTGGCCAAAGGCATGGGTTTGTTTTACAAGGATATTTGTAGAAATAACTTGGATGAAAAAGATTCATTTAAGACTGTTGTCATCTCTCTTATCAGCCACCCAAAGTCCTGCCCATCAATTTGGGGGCTTTTACTGAAATCTCAGAACACATCATCTAATGAAAAAAGTCAACTGCAGAGGAAAGCTGTGCCAACAATGTGGGTATGTGAAGAGGTGACAAGTCTGGAAGAAAAGTCAGAGGGGTCGGTCCCCAAGCCCACCAGGCAGTTTCTTCCAGGGGGTGAGTCGTGGCCGAGGGAGTGATCATGGGCGTGATGTAGGTTGCATGTCATTGTCTCTAAGGACACGCATGTTCAGTAACATCAGAGAGCACACACTTGGACTCGGGGGTGTGGGCAGGAAGGACTGAGAGATGCTCCATTTTCAGGGAGGTCAGGAGCAGACATGAGGACCTAAAGCAGAAAACCTGGGCCTTCTCTCTATTCAGGGGCAACATTCTGCCCCATCCAGCGTCTCCAGCAAGGAGTGTGAGGTCAGAGATGTCACCCCCGGTCACTGGGGCGGCTGTCCACACTTTGGACAGGCTGTGTGTCTGGAATCTGAGCACCCGTGGCCAGCTGTCCACACACTTGGGGAGAGCAAGTGGGAATGCTTGCCCCAGGCTGCCACAGGGTGCCCACTGGGCCCTGACTTGGTACCACGTTTAGACCAGAGCATCGTGGGATGCAGGGGTGGGGGGACCGACTCGGGGAAGCAGGTGCAGGGCCCCAGCAGCACTGAGCTGCCATCAGCCCGTGGGGTCCGGAGCCGGGAGAAAGCCCCCGGGGTCATCCAACCAGGAGGAAGCAAGCTGAAGGCGAATGCAGAAGCAGCTCAGCACAAACGGAAGGCGTGTGTGTGCCTGTGCATGTGTGTGTGTGTACGTGTGTGTGTGCATGCGTGTGTGTACGTGTGTGTGCATGCATGTGTGTACGTGTGTGTATGCATGTGTGTGTACGTGTGTGTGTGCATGTGTGTGTACGTGTGTGTACGTGCGCGTGTGCACGCATGTGTGTGTACGTGTGTGTGCATGCATGTGTGTGTATGTGTGTGTGTGCATGAATGTGTGTGTGCATGCATGTGTGTGTGCGTGTGTGTGCATGCATGTGTGTGCGTGTGTGTACGTGTGTGTGCATGCATGTGTGTACGTGTGTGCATGCATGCACGCGTGTGTGCATGTGTGTATACGTGTGTGCATGCATGTGTGTGTATGTGTGCATGCATGCATGTGTGTACTTGTGTGCATGCATGCATGCATGCGTGTGTACATGTGTGTGCATGTATGTGTGTACGTGTGTGAGTGCATGTGTGTGTGTGTGCCTGTGCATGCATGCATGTGTGTGTACGTGTGTGTGCATGCATGTGTGTGAGTAAGGAGAGCAGTGAGTGTATGAGACCAAGGGGGGACGAGGACACACGTTGTCTTCCGCAGAGGTCTTTTGACTCCACATTATTTTGGAAGAAATATTTATCCTTCAGGGCTTTGAAGAGGTTGTGAGAGCAGCGTTTTCACAGCACGTGCACACACACATGCAACATATGTGTGTAAACACATGCATGTGTGTGTGTAGGTGTGCATGTAACTGTGTTCCTATTTTTATAGAAATAGGGACAGTTTATTAAGAAAAGTTAGAAATAAACAATGTAAGGTCTTACTGTATAGCACAGGAGCTATATTCAATATTTTCAGATAAAGCAGAATGGAAAAGAGTATTAAAAAGGATTATATACGTGTATAATTGAGTCACTTTGCTCTGGAGCAGAAATGAACACAGCATTGAAAATCAAATATGCTTCAGTAAAAAAAAAAAAAAATTAAAAAAGAAAAGTTAAACGCTGCTCTCACAATTTCTTCAAACCCCTGAATGATATATATTTCTTCTGAAATAACGCATACTCAGAAGACATCCGTTGGAAACAACGTGGGTAGGTGTCCCCGCTCGGTCTCGTAGACACACCGTTCTCCTTCCTCAGACCCTGACTCCGGGTCCAAGTGTGGCAGCTGGCGCACAGCCATGTCATAACACACGTCACACACGTATAACTCCTCCAAACCTACCGATCGGCCCCTCCGTGGTTCCCCACTTTAGTTTTCTCAGAAGGAAAATCTGTTCCCCCGAGGAGAAGCGAACCTCGCATAGACTTTTAACAGCCTCAGCACAAACGATGTAGTCACTTACATGAGTTTCCTTGTAAAGCCCTTGCCTGGTTCCAGTCTCTTGCCTCGCGCTTGGATCAATAAGGTGCTATTCGCTTCTGCAGCCTCGGCCAGTGGTTTCCTGCTTTTGAATGAGTTGTTGAATCAAACATCGGGTGGGCAGCCATCCACTTCTCCATCCACCTTTGACTTGTGGACACGGAGTAGCCAGCAGCCCTGGGGGAACCTCTGCCTGTCCGGGGTAGGTTCAGGATAAACCTTCTAATCCATCTTCTCCGTCTGATTCTTCTTGCCTTCCCTTCCCCTGTATCGTTCCTGCTCTGCGATGTCTTGCCTGTGACACCTACAGACAGAGGAACCATAACACACCGCCTTCTGTCTTCAGTCTGGGATGGCCTCTGCCCTTTTCCCACGCTCAAGTCCCCTCCTTGCTGCTCTCTGCACTCCCTCGGGGCATAGTTTTGGGAATACAACGTGCTTCAAGGCCTGGGGCAAGTTCTCCCATCAACATCCTGCCAAGTCCCCGAATTTGGAGTCTCTGGTTCAGTTGTGTCCCCAACACCAAAGGCCAAATGCTAGCCTCGGAACATACCCTGGTGAAACTTAATGTTGTAGACGTTCTCAGCTTAAATCAGCCTTGACTCACAGTTGGTGCTTGTTCAGTTGATTTAATTTACTTTTCATTTCAATTTTTTAAGAACATAAATCTGATAAACTGTCATGAAAACCAACACTCTTTGTTATTTACAGTTAAGCTCTTCCCCTACTTGCTTAAGAAAGCAGTGTGCTTGGGTTTCTTGCTGTAAATCGAGATGGTGATTTTAAAAAGCAGGTGTGTTAATTATTGGGTCTCTGACTTTTGTGGAATTGTGAAAGAAGCTGAAGAGACAGATAGAAAGTTTACAAAGGACAGCATTCAGCCAGGATCCTTTCAATTGCAAATTACCGAATCCTGTGTTGTAAATCCTTACAGGATAGTAGGAATTCAACAGGATTGGTCAAGGAATTTGGCTGGATCTGAGTTGAGCCTGTGTCACTGGAGATCTTCTTTGCCTTTTTTATCTGTGGGTTTTCTTCTATTTGGCTTCATCCTCCCTGCCCCAGTTTAATAGAAAATATGGCCACTCACATCAAAGACTGGTAGCTTCAGAGAGAGGAGAGCTAACACCTTGGAGAGAGCTCCATTCAGCCTGGCGTGGGTACCACAGCTAATCACAGGACCAGTTATAATGCTGGGGGGCGTGGTGCTCCAAAGGCCTGGGCCTGCTGGAGGCCACCCCTGTGCTGGTGGGGAAGGGGTTAGACCTGGGCACCCCATGGACTGATGCTGAAGCTGAAGCTCCAATACTTTGGCCGCCTGATGAAAAGAATCAGCTCATTGGAAAAGGGCAGATTGAGGAAGATTGAGGGCAGGAGGAGGATGGGATGGTTAGATAGCATCACTGACTCAAAGGTTATTGATTTGAGTGAGCTCTGGAAGGTAGTGGAGAACAGAGGAGCCTGATGTGCTGCTGTCCGTGGGGTCTCAGTGAGTCGGACAGGACTTAGCAACTGAACTACAACAACAACCCCATGGAATAGATCCTGTAGGAAAAAGGAGTTCTGTTCTCAAAATATAATCTCTTCTAGCTGTTGGGGAAACTGACTGGAGATCAACCCTCCAGGCATCAAGGGTCAGGAGAGATGCAGCCTTTGCCTCTGAAGATGCTGATACCTGGGCAACACAAGGACTTCCGCTCCCCTCGGTTCTTATATTAAGTGGAAGTACTTAACAGCCCTTTACTTGCATATCATCCGTACCTTATGACTTGGATTAACACCTTCATTTACCTAAATTCTGAAGACACCTGGTTGCACTGTACCACATTTGACCTTGGCTAATGGCATCTACTCATTAGCACCTCATGGATCTAGTCAATAAATAATGAAATATATTACATCGACTCCTAAGAAAATCATGTTTTCTTTCATTAAATATTGGAGCAGGAAAATTGTCACATCAGTTGTTATAGGTTGAACATAATCCCTTGTAAACTCAATAGGTAAATCTCTGCATTCTCGAGTTCACCCAATATTAACTTCAAACCAAATCAAAGGATTCCTTGGCAATGGTTGTGAATATTTTTTGTTCATGAGTATTATGAGGACCCATACCTGTGCATGTAGACAGGTAAACATGCATACCTGTACATGCATGTTCCAGGTGAACTTCTAAATAGACTTGACAATTTTTGAGTCTTCCTAACATTTTTTTGTTTCAAAATTTTGCAAAGCTATGAATTTTCCCCCTCCTTTTATACAAAAGAGAAGGGTTTCCCTTTTCCTGCCCATGAGCTGGGTTATAGTTAATGAAGGCTTGGGAGGAGGAACAGAATCGGTGGGGTGTGACCAGAGATTAGTCTTTAAAACACAGCTAAACATTTTGTCCTGGTTTTGCTGCTTGCTGGTCTCCTGCTGGGCCTCCTGCAGAGACCACGGTGTCAGAGCCCAGTCCCACCGCTGCCCTGGGCAGCAGAGTTGAGCTGGTGGCTGGCGAGTGTGGGTGGTGCGTGGGGTGGGAGGCCTTCCGGGGCCAGAGCCTTCTGCTGATCAGATGGTATCCTGGGCTCTGATCCCCAGGGGCTTCACTGTCCTTCCTTGGGAAGGAAGGCACCGTCCTCTGAAGGAGGCGGGTCAGGAAGGGAAGCCATGGGAAACGTCTTCCTGGTGGCAAAGTCATGGGAGGAGCCTGGGCAGAGGGGCCACTGACAGAGGAGAATATAGACCTGCCAGGGGCTCGGCAGTAAAAGAATCAACCTGCAATACAGGAGCCACAGGAGATGTGGGCTCGATCCCTGGGTTGGGAAGATCCCCTGGAGGAGGGCATGGCAGCCCACTCCTGTATTCTTGCCTGGAGAAACCCCATGGACAGAGCTCCCTGGTGGGCTACAGTCCATGGGATCGCAAAGACTTGGATGCAACTCAAGCGACTTAGCATGTACGCATGCACAGATCTGCTGGGTATAGGACCCCGTGTCCTGCTAGTAAAGGGCTTCTAGGCAGAAGTAGCAAAGAGGCCATGAACCTGAAATAGGCCACGTGGCTGCGGGGCCGGTGAGGCTCCCAGCCGCTGTTGGGAAGGAGGTTTGGGGACGTGGCGCGACTTCAAGTTGTCTTGAGACATGGGCTCTGCAGAGGACACGGGTCAGGCTGTAGGCAGCAGAACCAGGAGAAGCAGGAGGTCTCTGTTCCCTGAGTGAAGTTCAGACACAGAGGATGCCCGGCTGCCCTCTTGCCAGGAAGCTTAAAGCGGAGAAGAGGTGCTCAGGCAGCCAAAAGAGCATGGCTTCTCTAGTTGAAAGCAAGAAAAAGCAGCTCTGGTGTCCAAAAGCAAAAAGGGAATTTCTTGGCAGGACCTGGGGGCCCCAGGGATCTGGTGGGTAGGCTGGAAGGTGAACTGGTTTCCCCGGAAACCTGGAACCGAGGAGCCCGGGGTCTTCTCCCAGCAGGGCCTCTGACGAGGTGCAGATACCACTGTCCTCAGGAGCAAAGTCCAGAGCCCCTGTTTGCAGGTTTCTGGGAAGGAGGGTGACTATCCTCTGTGGGGGGAGGCAGTGGCTCTAAAGGAAATCTGGGTGCTTCGGGGAAGGGTGTGGGGAGTGGGCAGCCCAGAGCCCTGGGTCCACCCAGCTGCCCTTTGAAGTTGCCTTCCTGCAGGTCCCTCTGGGAGGCTTACTTTTCTTGAATTCTTTGCTGTTGTGCTTTTTTCCCCCTTGAATTGGGCTTGGACTCGCTGTTGGGGTGCCTGTAGATCTGTTAGGCAGGAAGTTGGCCGAGAGCAAGGAGAGGAGGATCCTTCAGCTAAATGTCCAATGATGGCCTAATTCCATGCAGCTGTTCACCAGCCCCGCATCAAATACACCCCATCCGTGCTCCAAAACAGTCAGGGAACCGGAAACAGCCCCACGCCTGCCCGTGCACTGGCCGACTGGTGGACTTTCCCGCCTCTGGCACAAGTGCACACCTCTCACTATCCTCTACTAAAGTAACCTTCGGCACCTGCCGGACTCATGCACCGCTCATAAATATTCCATGAATTGTTGCTGTTGTTCAGTTGCTAAGTCATATCTGACTCTTTGTGACCCTGTGGACTCTAGCCCACCAGGTTCCTCCGGCCTCCACTATTTTCCATGTTTGCTCAAACTCATGTCCGCTGAGTCGGTGATGCCATCCAACCATCTCATCTTCTGTCGTCCCCTTCTCCTCCTGCCTTCAACCTTTCCCAACATCAAGGTCTTTTTCAGAGTCAGCTCTTCACATCAAGTGGCCAAAGTATTGGAGCTTCAGCTTTAGCATCAGTCCTTCCAATGAATATTCAAAGTGGATTTCCTTTCAGATTGACTGGTTTGATCTCCTTGCTGTCCAAGAGACTCTCAAAGAGTCTTCTCCAGCACCACAATTTGAAGGCATCAGTTCTTCAGTGCTCAGCCTTCTTTATGGTCCAACTCTCACATCCATACATGACTACTAGAAATTATTTGTTGTTAGTTGCTAAGTCATATCCAACTCTTTTACAACCCCATGGACTGTAGCCCACCAGGCTCCTCTGTCCATGGAATTCTCCAGGCAGCAATACTGGAGTGGGTTGCCATTCACTTCTCCAGGGGATCTTCCCACCCAGGGATGGAACCTGTGTCTCCTGCATTGCAGGCGGATTCACTGACACCAGGGAAGCCCACTGGAAATTGTAAGAGACTGAACTGTGGGAAGGACATGTGCAGCAGAGCATTTTGTTATATAACCTGCAGCTGTCATTCAAGACTGTCAATCAACTGACCCTCCGGGATTATGCAAATGATCTTGCCTTAAAAACTCTATAACCCAAACTTCCGGTACCATTGCCCTCCTTGGCCTCTCTCTTGAGGTGTTCTCTCTGTTATTTCTTCCTTATCTTCAATAGACTTTCTTGCAACTGGTAAGATCTCAGATTCTTCTTTGTAGCCTTACCAAGAATGGAGGCCCAAAAGATCTGGATCCCCTTCGCTAAGAGATCCAGAGGGCCTGACTCCTCAAGCGGGGCCAGGAAGCCGTCGCCTACATGGAGCATGATGTTTCCTGCGTTCCCCAGGAGCCGGGTGGACGGCTCAGGCCCACCCGTGATCTGCTGTGAGAGCAATGGTGCTGGGCTGTGCCTGCGGGGCCAGGAAGGAGATTCCCTTCTCTGTGGCTTGCTGCATCCAGGCTGATGTGCTGAAGAAAGGCAGTCATGACTCCAGAAGCCAGAGCGGGTCCATGTCAGCCTTTGGCCGGAGTAACCTTCATCCCTGCAGGCGGGACCCGTCTCTGGAGCCGGAAGGCTCTGCTCTGTCCGGTTTCGTCACTGTTTACTGCGGTGCACAGGCTTCCCCGCTGGCTCAGCTGCTAAAGAATCTGCCTACAACGCAGGAGAACTGGGTTTAGTCCTTGAGTTGGGAAGATCCCCTGGAGAAGAGAATGGCTCTCTACTCCAGTATTCTTGCCTGGAGGATTCCATGGACAGAGGAGCCTGGTGGTCTACCGTCCAGGGGGTTGCAGAGAGTCAGACGCAACACTACCACTGCACAGAGGGGAAAACACCATGAAGAGCTCCGTGACTTTGGGAGAGAGTTTGGCTTTCTCTGCTTCCTTCCAGTCTTAAGGGGATGAGCAGGCGCCCTGTGCGACCTGCTCATCCCTGGTGTCCCCAGCACTTCCCACCAGCCCCGTGGATGGATGGACTAGAGGAAGCAGAAGCCTAAGGGCTTATCAAGCAACCTAATCCCACAGGAGAAGACACGAGAAACTTTGCTTATGAGCAAAAGCAAATATCATTTAACTCCAACCAGTATAGGACAAATAAGGAACGTGTCTTGTCAGGATCCAGATGAAAACACACCAGTGCACTTCATCCCATGTCAACACGTCATCTAAAGTACGTAAGAAGGGATTTTGTGCCAACAGATGATGGAAGGAGACAGACCTTAAATCACTGGCCTCTATTTGAACTTGCAAATCTTTTTAATTTTGAAAGTATTTAAGCCAGTAAGGTTCATAAATGTACTCACAACAGTTTGACAGAGGAGAGAAGTCGCCGAGCAGGACAAATATTTTCATAATGGTTTTGCTTTATTTCATTCCTTTAAATACCAAGTAATAATATTTTTTAATGTTTTTGTAAACATGAGATGTTTTAATGCTTGAAAAATTGTATCTCATAAATAAGCTTTATTATCTGTCAAAAAGGATGAAAATATAACTTTACATTTCTGTTTTAAGGTAATTTTAGTGCCTATTAGCTATAAAGTAAGAGTTATATATAATTTAGAGTATGTAGTCACTCGAAACAACTTGACATTTTCACACAAACAGAGAACCGTAATAATAGCCCTGGGATTTCACTGGAAGTATGCGCCACTACAGGATATTAAAATAACTTACGGTGCATTGTAATTCTTGTTTTGTATTTGTCCAAGTAGTTGTGAGCAGGCTATAAAGTAGTAAAATAAAAACCTACGCTCTGACTCCAGTCCTGCCGCTTTCTTAAAGTAATAGTCGCCTTTTCAAATTAGGTGTGATTAACCTCATTGACATTTCTGGGTGTCATCTTTGACTTTTTCTTTTTTCATATTTTCTGTTTCGATGGCCAGTTCTATCTGTCTCAGCTTCTTATTGAGACACTGTAATTATTCCTCGAAGATTAAAGTGCTGATGGTGGGTAGCGGCGATTCTGCTCGCAATTGACCGAGGGTAAATTACTTGTTGCTTTGAAGAGGTAGGAGACAAAGAAAGAGATTTTCGCTGCGAACAAAACGAACAGGCAAAAGCAGGACTCTTAGTAGTGGTTTTGCCTGTTGTTTCTTAATTTGTGAATATAAAGAAGATTCAGCAGATCAGTGCGAAGCTGAAAGTGTTTAGCAAGCTGAAATACAGACAGGGGGTATGCCCGTAAACGAAATGGGAGAACATTAGATCTTCCTTTGCTAGCTTAGAGGAAGGATCATTTGGATGCGGTGCATTTTAAGTGTATCTTTGAGGAATCTGTGAGAAGAGTATTTTGTGACTATTTTAATCCAGATGTAAGGACAATATTTAACCTACTTAAGAGAAAAAGCCATTTACTGCATCATTTATAGAGCTGACATATAATTATGCTTGCCTCATTAAAGCATGCCCAACATTATCCTCTTTCTGGCAACGCATATCGCCGTCTGCCCTTGAATGGAATGAAAAGGCATTTCTTTAAAATACTCCTTAATTGTACTTTTGCATTAATTTTGATTGGCTTTTTGCCCACTGCTAAGGTCTCAGTATCATTTGGAGCCGAAACACAATAAATGAAAATTCTTCCACAATAACTAACCCTGTGCCTCAATATTATTCCTGAGAGAAAGACCAAGGAAGAAATCGTTTTTGTGTGGTTAAAGATGGGTGCCATTTATAATCTACATATTGCAATTAAAACCACTCAAGGATTTGACTTCTGTTAATTTTAATTGAAGTGGTATGTGGGTAGGGATTAGGTGAATGCGCAGATGTGCACAAAAATTAATATGAACCTGGAGAAATGTCTTTTTTCCATAAAAGGACTGACCAAATGTTCACAGATGGAATTTGAGAGGACCCTTATTGAATAAACCAGTAGGGCTCACTTGGGCCATTTCTGTAGCAATTCCACATACTTTATGTTGAAAGAGACATGGCCCTTTCTTTTTCTTTATAAATTATTCTCAAGCCTGATTAGTTAATGTCTTTAATTTGCATTAGTGCACCTAAATGAAAGTAAAAACAAATTAGTCCTATAAATGTACTTTATAGATGGTGGTTTAGGAGGTCGGTAATTCTCAGCTAACAGATATTAATTAGGAATATTAACCACAGAAGTCTCTGGTGTCAACTGAAATGCTAAGGATAAATGTAAAACAGAAAAGAGAGAAGAGAAAACTGTTTTTGGAGTTGTATGTAACTTTTCAAATATAAGGAGTTATGAAGAGTTTGGAACGATGAGGCAAAAAAAAAAAAAAAACACAACTGAAAAAATGCATGTATTTCTTTCTGGTATTTCTGAAAATTAATGTAGTGACTGTCTCAGAACAGGTGTGCAATAAAACATGCTGAGTAAACAAAGAAAGATGAATTTATATATTACATTTTTAATTTTAACACAGATGTTTCAATACCTCTAAATAAATAATAAAGCAGTGATATACAAGCTCAAAAGCACACTGCCTTAAATTTCAATAATAATTTACAAGTTTTAAGCCAAATATCTGATTCTCCGCAGTATTCCTTATAAAGAAAAGAGGCAAAACTGAAAATTAAAATAGAGTCCCACAATAGCCACTCTGAAAGGGTTTTAATTCTTAAAGTGGGTCTGATAAAAAATTTGAAGATAGGGAAATACAATATCAAACAGAAGCTTAATAAAGATTATTATTAAGAGCTTTCTGTAGGGAGATGCACTTTGATATCTGCACTGCCTGCAGTTCATTCATAAAGCAGCTGAAACGTTTGTGGTGGAGGGGACCCTTTTGTCTGGATAAACCCCTGGGCCCAGCACTTGGAAGGGGACCAGGTCTTAGATGGAGGCTTTAAGATCTGCCCTTTGCCATTGTCAGGAGAGACTCCTGTCTTTGTCACCTGAAGAATCCATCAGCCTAGGAGCAGCATGCCTTACCTTAAGAGGATAATCAAGTAATACCTATAATTTTTCAATAGATGTTTTCTTGGAAGGCATCCCTTGGTTACTGAATACTGATGCAGGCCAGGGAAGGGGAGAAGGCTATGGTCACAGTTCAGTGATTGAAGACTTTGGGATGAGAAACAGGGCTCAACTTTCTGGCTCCCTGGCCAATGCTCAGGCTACCAGACTAATTAACTTATCTGTTAAAGATGACATTTTCTCATCCCCATATAGGTGGTTCTGATAAATCTAGATATACTTGGCATAATTATGAAGAGTCTCAAATATATCTTTTATGAATTTCACAAATCTCCCGAATTCTCCGGTTGAAATATCATTAACTTAGGCACAGGGGTCTGAGTAGGTAGATTTGACATTGGCAAAGTTGATGAATTGAATTCCGAAGGGATCACGGAAGTCAGAAAAATCCAAAAACGGTTCATTTCTACCCATATATTTTACTAATTGGATGAATGTTTTAATTTGATTTTTTTTTTCCTCTGAAATTCTATCATGTAAAAGTGAACTGACAGAGACTCTCCTGACTTTCCTGCCATCTGCCAGGACTTGCATGGTTCTCGTTTCGTAACTCCAGGAAATGAGCAAACCAGATTCTGCCAGGAAAAGAAGTGGACTCCAGGTCAGGGGATCTGAGAGATGAACAGTAAACTCTGGGCGTTGCTGTGTCTAACTCAGTCATCTTGTGTGAACCGCGGTTTGGCACTTTCCTCTGCAGGAGCAAAACTGGATGATGACATCACACTGTGTATGAGTGTTAGTTGCTCAGTCATGTCTAACTCTTTGCAACCCCATGGATTGTAGCTCGCCAGGCTCCTCTATCCACGGGCTTCTCCAGGCAAGAGTACTGGAGAGGCTGCCTTTTCCTTCTCCAGGGGATCTTCCCTGGCCCAGGGATCGAACCTGAGTCTCTGCATTGCAGGCAGTTTCTTTAACGTGTTCATAACTATGGGGGTGGGATGGTATCCCTCTCCCTTGACGTGACTTCAGGTTCTGAGTGAGTATAATCATAGGAATAACTTTTAGTCTGCTCTTGTTCATATGAATAATCACAGCATTTGCAGAGTTCAGTGGGTATGAAAGTGTTAGGTATTTAGTTGTGTCTGACTCTTTGAGACCCCTTGAACTGTAGCCCACCAGGCTCCTCTGTCCATGGGCTTCTCAGGCAAGAATACTGAAGTGGGTTGCCATTTCCTTCTCCAAGGGATCTTCCCAACCCAAGGACTGAACCTTCGTCTACTGCATTACAAGCAGATTTTTTTACTGTCTGAACCACCTATTTGCAAACACTTTGCTCATTCAAGACAACAGGCTGCTGTGGCCCCAAGTCAGTCATAGAGACAGAGCATCAGGGTGTCAGCGAAGCCCAGTCATACAACTGGAAACATCAGCCACCTCATCTCCAGTTCCCACCCCAGTACTGCCAGGGAGGTCCTGTCGCTACTTCTCAGTTAGAATATTGAAGAGTAAAAGAGTCCCCTTTCTGTGACTAATTTATTACGTTCTTCATTTTCTGCTCTTTAAAAATCCAGGGAAGGCAATTCTGAGATCAAGCCCCAGCTCCTGGTCAGTTCAGTTCAGTCGCTCTGTCATGGCTGACTCTTTGCCACCCCATGGACTGCAGCACGCCAGGCTTTCCTGTCCATCGCCAACTCCCAGAGTGTACTCAAACTCATGTCCATTGCATCGGTGATGCCACCCAACCATCTCGTCCTCTGCTGTCCCCTGCTCCTCCCACTGTCAATCTTTCCCAGCATCAGGGTCTTTTCCAGTGAGTTAGTTCTTTGCATCAGGTGGCCAAAGTACTGGAGTTTCAGCTTCAGCATCAGTCCTTCCAGTGAAAAGTCAGGACTGATCTCCTTTAGGATGGACTGGTTGGATCTCCTTGTAGTCCAAGAGACTCTCAAAAGTCTTCTCCAACACCACAGTCCAAAAGCATCAATCCTTTGGCACTCAGGTTTCTTTATAGTCAGACTCTCACATTCATTCATGACCACTGGAAAAACCACAGCTTTGACTAGATGGACCTTTGTTGGTAATGTCTCTGCTTTTTAATAGCTGTCTAGGTTGGTCATAACTTTCCTTCCAAGGAGCAAGCATCTTTCAATTTCATGGCTACAGTCACCATCTGCAGTGATTTTGGAACCCAAGAAAATAGAGTCTCTCACTGTTTCCACTGTTTCCCCATCTATTTGCCATGAAGAGATGGGACCAGGTGCCATGATCTTAGTTTTCTGAATGTTGAGCTTTAAGCCAACTTCTTCACTCTCCTCTTTTACTTTCATCAAAAGGCTTTTTAGTTCTTCTTCACTCTCTGCCATAAGGGTGGTGTCATCTGCATATGTGAGGTTATTGATATTTCTCCCAGCAATCTTGATTCCAGCTTGTGCTTCTTCCAGCCCAGCGTTTCTCATGAAGTACTCTGCATATAAGTTAAATAAGCAGGGTGACAATATATAGCCTTGATGTACTCCTTTTCCTATTTGGAACCAGTCTGTTGTTCCCTGTCCAGTTCTAACTGTTGCTTCCTGACCTGCATACAGGTTTCTCAAGAGGCAGGTCAGATGGTCTGATATTCCCATCTCTTTCAGAATTTTCCACAGTTTATTGTGATCCACACAGTCAAAGGCTTTGGCATAGTCAATAAAGCAGAAATAGATGTTTTTCAGGAACTCTCTTGCTTTTTCAATGATCCAGCAGATGTTGGCAATTTGGCCTCTGGTTCCTCTGCCTTTTCTAAAATCAGCTTGAACATCTGGAAGTTCATGGTTCACGTACAGCTGAAGCCTGGCTTCGAGAACTTTGAGCATTACTTTGCTAGCATGTGAGATGAGTGCAATTGTGCGGTAGTTTGAGCATTCTTTGGCATTGCCTTTCTTTGGGATTGGAATGAAAACTGACCTTGTCCAGTCCTGTGGCCACACTGCTGAGTTAATTTGCTTGCATATTGAGTGCAGCACTTTCACAGCATCATCTTTTAGGATTTGGAATAGCTCAACTGGAATTCCGTCACCTCCATTAGCTTTGTTCGTAGTGATGCTTCCTAAGGCCCAGTTGACTTCACATTCCAGGATGTCTGACTCTAGGTGAGTGATCACACCATTTTTATGATTATCTGGGTCGTGAAGATCTTTTTTGTACAGTTCTTCTGTGTTTTCTTGCCACCTCTTCTGAATATCTTCTGCTTCTGTTAGGTCCATACCATTGTTGTCCTTTATTGAACCCATCTTTGCCTGAAATGTTCCCTTGGTATTTCTAATTTTCTTGAGGAGATCTCCAGTCTTTTCCAGTCTATTTTTTTCCCTCTATTTCTTTGTCCTAATCACTGAGGAAGCTTTTTTTAAAAAAAAATCTCTCCTTGCTCTTCTTTGGAACTCTGCATTCAAATAGGTATGTCTTTCCTTTTCTCCTTTGCCTCTAGCTTCTCTTCTTTTCTCAGCTATTTGTAAGGCCACGTCAGACAACCATTTTGCCTTTTTGCATTTCCTTTCCATGGGGATGGTCTTGATTCCTGTCTCCTGTACAATGTCACAAACCTCTGTCCATAGTTCATCAGGCACTCTGTCTATCAGATCTAGTCCCTTAAATCTATTTCTCACTTCCACTGTATAATTGTTAGGGATTTGATTTAGGTCATATCTGAACAGTCTAGTGGTTTTACCTCTTTCTTCAATTTATGTCTGAATTTGACAATAAGGAATTCATGATCTGAGCCACAGTCAGCTCCCAGTCTTGTTTTTGCTGACTGTATAGAACTTCTCCATCTTTGGCTGCAAAGAATATAATCAGTCTGATTTTGGTGTTGACCATCTGGTGATGTCCATGTATGGAGTCTTCTCTTGTGTTCTTGGGAGAGGGTGTTTGCTCTGACCAGTGCGTTCTCTTGGCAAAACTCTATTAATCTTTGACCTGCTTTGTTTTGCCTCCCAAGGCCAAATTTGCCTCTTACTCCAGGTGTTTCTTGACTTCCTACTTTTGCATTCCAGTCCCCTGTAATGATGAGGACATCTTTTATGGGTGTTAATTCTAGAAGGTCTTGTAGGTCTTCATAGAACTGTTCAACTTCAGCCTCTTCAGCATTACTGGTTGGGACATAGACTTGGATTAGTGTGATATTGAATGGTTTTCCTTGGAAATGAACAGAGGTCATTCTGTCGTTTTTGAGATTGCATCCAAGTACTGCATTTCAGATTCTTTTGGTAACTATGATGGCTACTGCATTTCTTCCAAGGGATTCTTGCCCACAGTAGTAGATATAATGGTCATCCGAGTTAAATTCACCCATTCCAGTCCATTTTAGTTCACTGATTTCTAAACTGTTGATGTTCACTCTTGCCATCTCCTGTTTGATCACTTTCAATTTGCCTTGATTCATGGACCTAACATTCTAGGTTCTTATGCAATATTGCGCTTTACAGCATCAGACCTTGTTTCCATCAGCAGTCACATCCACAACTGGGTGTTGTTTTTGCTTTGGCTCCCTCTCTTCATTCTTTCTGGAGTTCTTTCTCCTCTGATCTCCAGTAGCATATTGGGCACCTACCAGTCTGGGGAGTGCAGCAATATCACATAGGAAACTGGCAAAATTGCATTTCTCTCTCTCCCTCTTTGTTCTCTTCCCCAAGTAGGTTATAAACAGCTTGAGGGGAGAGAACACCCTACCACTATCCTAGCAGCATCCAGTTGGCATCTCTCATGCACCAGGTACCCTAGACTTGTTGAATAAATGCTATTTTTCCTTGATGCTGTATGTTTTATTTTATCTCGCTGTAAATGTGCCAAGCTTCCTTGCCAGAATTATTTGGAGATGAAGGTGATGACACCACTTATTACAGACCTGCACTATCCGTGAGCAATATATCCATCATCCAAGGCCTGGCTGAGAGGGCACTTCATGGTCCCACAGTGAGGTGCACAGAGGAAATGCTGCTTTGACAGACTCAAAGTCATCCTCTGTCTTTTCTTTGTAAAGATGCCAAATGGTTTATGTTTCCCAGGATTCTGTTTAGGTCAGGAATATTTGGAAACTTGATAACAAAAAATTGTCACAAAGATAAGGTTTTTTTTTTTTTGATTTGTTTGTTTTCTGTATATAAGTAAACCATATTCATTGTAAAAGTTCTGCAACTCATAGGAAGATATTTGCTCTTCAATGCATGGGTGTGGTCACTATTTCACCCAGTTGGAATTATGTTTTTTGTTCTGTCTTATAACCTGTGATTCACATTTAACAATAGATTGTGACTATTTCACATGTGAATAAATGTTCTTAACATAACTCTAAAAGACAGAATACATGCTAGTCTATCAGAGAGAAGAGACAAAATTCATTTAACCAGCCCCAGTTGGACATTTAGGTCATTTAAAATTTTTTGCCATTATAAATAGCATTGTGATGAACGACAAGGCACATAATTATTTGCAATTGCCTTTGCAAGCTCCCTTAGGAAGAGTTCTTAGAAGTGGAATTCCCTGGTCAAAGGTTGTGCCCAATTTAAAACATTTTATGAAATTGCATTTCAGAAAGATTGCATATAAAATAACACTCATAAGTAGTGCATGAAAGTACCCATTTCCCCTGATCCTCACCCACACTGGGCATTTCGTGTTCTTTAATTTTTGTAGATTTGATGTCATAGAAATGATGCTTTGTTGTTCTTTTAATTTGCATTTCTTTGATTACAAGAGGTAGAACACTTTTTTACCACCACACATCACTGGCTCTCTGGTGTTCTTCTCTTGTGAATTGTCTGATGCCAGCCCTGGCCTATTTCTCTAAAGGAGTGCTTTTTTTTTCCTATTAATTTTTAAGAGTCTTTTATAGGTTAATGATACACTCTTATTATATATTTTTGAGTGGTTCCCTCTGTTTGTTATTCATTTTATCTCTTGTATATAAAATTTGTGTGTTGAAAGCTATAATTTTTAAAGTCTCCTTCTGCTTATGTGTTCATTAACACTACCATTCCTCCCCTAAGTTCAGAAATTTTCTATATTTTACTCTTTTTCTGCAGTTTATTTTCACATTTTACTTCAAAAAACTCCTTTAGGAATTAATTTTAATGTTTTCTGAGAAGGATTTGACTTAATTTTTTTAAATTAGTCATTCAAACCTGTCATTTATTAAGGCTTTATCCTGTGCTTTGAAATACACCTTCATCATAATGAATTCCTATACACATGTGGATGAAGTTTTAATTTTTGCCCATAGACTGGTCTGTTCTCTTGCCTCACTGTTTTAATTGTTGTAGCTTTGGAGTTCATTTTATCAAGTTCCTTTCATACTAGCCCAAACATTTTCTGATTCTTCATCCTTATTTATTTCCTAGATTAATTTTACAATCATTTTACAAAGGGAAAATCCCATTTGGAGTACAAATGGAATTAAATTTATAAATTAGTTTGGGCATGTTATCATATTTATGTTTTAACTTTCCTATACATGATAAGACTTTTCAGTCTTTGTGTTTGACCCTCAATAGATTTTGTAGTCAATGAAGCATTTTTATTAAAATAATTCTTCGGTATTCTATACAAGAAACAATATTAATTTTCTATACCTATTTCTATCTCTCTTTCTGACTTAGTCATAATAGTGATACAGCTCATTATCCTCTAAGGCAGACAATCCACAAATAATATTTTTTCTCATCTCTTCCAAAATTTATTTCTGTTTTTTATTGAATTGATTAGAAAGGCATCAATGTTTCTGATTTTTAAAAATATCACTTTTTGATTTAATCACAAAGTATGTTAATTTGTCTTTTTAGTATGCCAAAGAAATATCCTTTTATTTCTGTTTTATCTATCATTTTAAAGTCATTTATTGAAATAAATACATTATTTTCTCTTTTGATCCACTGATATAATTATTATTCATATTATGTTATATATATCATATAATATGATATTATTATATTACCAGCTTTTCTGGAATTAAAACATCCTTGCCTTCCTGGAATAAGTACTATTTGATCATTTATTTTACATTTTGTTTATATTTTTAAAGTTAATTCATAAGTTTTTATACAGAATTATCTCTTACTATTTCTGCAAAGCCCTATTTGTGGTTGTCTCCTTTCTCCTTCTGAAAGTGATGTGTTTGCATTTTTAAATTTTATTGGTGCTTTATATGTCTGATTTCTATTACTAAATTAGAACAAGTAAGAAATGTGAAATTATCCAGAGAATTAGTAGTCATCCCTACTCCTGTTTCTCCTCTCTTCCCCCTTAAGTAACTGGATAATCAATATTGTTTCATGGTGGTACAGTTTGCACCCTTGTCATATCCATATATTCATCTCTACCTATCCATGACACCCATTACATACATCCTGATTTTGATACTTTTCTTATAGAGATGAGATTATGCTGTAACTTTATATTTGTAAGCTAATGATGTATCATGACTATCCCCTGGGCTAATAAATAATGCAAAACACAGTCTTTAAAAGAATCCTTTAATATTCCATTGTGTTCCGTTATATAGGAGAGTTTATTTAAGCATGTGTCTCCTGGCGAGCATCAGGTTGTTTTCAGGTTTTTTCTTTTTTTCAAAGAAAGCTCCACAGTTACATGGATGAATATGCATGCTGGAATGTTTATTTTATAGGGAAAGTTTCCAGAAGTAAAAATGTCTGTTTAAAAGAAACTATAAATTTAATATTTAATGGATAATGCTAGATTGTTTTCTGAAAGTTTTCAGTGGTTCATTCCTCCATTAGTATTATAGGAGAATGACCCTTTTCAGTGTCTTTGAGTCACCAAATGTTACCCACAGTCATGATTCGTGCCAGTGTAGGGAGGAAGGAATAGGTTTGCCTCATTTTTCAGTGTACGTGACTTTGATCACACATTCATTAGTTATTTAAAATTTCTCTTCTATTAATTGTTGACCCAGATGTTTGTCCATTTCTCTGTTTGCTCTTCACTCTTCTATTTACGAGTTTGTGGAAGACTAGCATCTCAGGGATGCGGGTATTTGTCTGCCACATGGGTAACTGAAGAGGTTGACCATCTGTGTTTTTATTCTGTTGGTACTGTCACCGGGCTGTGGGCGCTGTCACCGGGCTGTGGGCGCTGTCACCGGGCTGAGGGCGCTGTCACCGGGCTGTGGGCGCTGTCACCGGGCTGAGGGCGCTGTCACCGGGCTGTGGGCGCTGTCACCGGGCTGAGGGCGCTGTCACCAGTCTGTGGGCGCTGTCACCGGGCTGTGGGCGCTGTCACCGGGCTGTGGGTGCTGTCACTTGGCTGTGGGCGCTGTCACTGGGCTGTGGGTGCTGTCACTTGGCTATGGGTGCTGTCACCGGGCTGTGGGTACTGTCACCGGGCTGTGGGTGCTGTCACCGGGCTGTGGGTGCTGTCACCGGGCTCTGGGTGCTGTCACCGGGCTGTGGGTGCTGTCACCGGGCTGTGGGTACTGTCACTGGGCTGTGGGCGCTGTCACCGGGCTGTGGGCGCTGTCACTGGGCTGTGGGTGCTGTCACTTGGCTGTGGGTGCTGTCACCGGGCTGTGGGTACTGTCACTGGGCTGTGGGTGCTGTCACCGGGCTGTGGGTGCTGTCACTTGGCTGTGGGTGCTGTCACTGGGCTGTGGGTACTGTCACTTGGCTGTGGGCGCTGTCACCGGGCTGTGGGTGCTGTCACTTGGCTGTGGGTGCTGTCACCGGGCTGTGGGTACTGTCACTGGGCTGTGGGTGCTGTCACTGGGCTGTGGGTACTGTCACTTGGCTGTGGGTACTGTCACTGGGCTGTGGGTACTGTCACTGGGCTGTGGGTGCTGTCACCGGGCTGTGGGTACTGTCACTGGGCTGTGGGTACTGTCACCGGGCTGTGGGCGCTGTCACCGGGCTGTGGGTGCTGTCACTGGGCTGTGGGTGCTGTCACTGGGCTGTGGGTACTGTCACCAGGCTGTGGGTACTGTCACTGGGTGTGGGTGCTGTCACTGGGCTGTGGGTACTGTCACTTGGCTGTTTCAAAGCATTTCAGGGCGAAGTTTTTTCCTCGTGTCCTTTCTTGTTCCTGGTCCAGGTATTATTTCGGAAAGTCTTTCCAGCCTACCTGCTATCCACATATAGCAGATTGGTACATTTATTTATTTATTTATTTATTCACTATCAAATGAAACCAACCAACCTGACCTACCCATCTCATAGCATTCTAAATTAAATTTCAGATGAATTGCAATTTTAAAAAGTAAAAAATAGTCTTAATAAAGAACTAGATTTTGGAATTGTCATATAAATTTTTATGTGTTCTAATTCACTGATAGCTGGTTTATTTAGAACACTGAGTATTGGCTCCTCAATAATGATGAGTAAAAGACTCAATCATCAGTTTTTAGTTACTGTTGCTTAGTTATTAAACCATTAGGCTATGAATTACTCTTGGAATTGCTTCCCAAATGAAAACTAACTTGGCCAGATCATATATTTAGGTCACAACTGTCTCCCCCTCTGACATCTGCAGATGCTGCTCCCTGGCCTGGCATTCATGTCCCAGAGGATGGATCTGAGGCCGTGTTTCGCTGTTCTCCTGTGCAGATCAACTCGGGGTTATCTCGCTGACAGCAGGGTGTTCTTTCCCCCTCTTCCTTGCAATTTTTCATCACTTGCTAAAGAATATATAAATATGCCTTTCATCTATGGTTCTTTACATGAAAACCTGAACTTTCTCAATCAGCAAATCCAGATGCTTTTGGTTATGTTGTTTTACTTCTTGAAAGTAATGTAGTGGATAATTACATCTGTTCTTTGTAGGTTGGGAGGGCCAGGGGACTACAGAGCTCTTCTAGACTACTGGTTTGTGTGTGTGTGTGTGTGTGTGTGTGTGTGTGTGTGTGGTTAGACAGTTTTCTGTTCTCATTTCTCATGTCCTTCTTCCAAATCATTATTTTCTTTTCTTTGTCCTCTTCCTCTCTGTTGAAAAGAGAATCTCAAATTTGTATGCCGTATTAATGGTTACAGCTTCTGTTTTTCACTGTCTGTAGCATGGATTTGAATCCTGTTGTTGCATTTTTAATCTTTTTTTGTCTCCCTTTCTTAACTAATTTCTCTCTCTCTGTTCATCTCTTCCTTTCATCTTCTTGTTTTCTGGCCTCTCTCCTTTTGATTGCCTGTCCTTTCTCGTTGAAGATGGTGTTTGAGCTCTTTGAGTATGCTAAATAGTTCCAAGAGTTTACTTCTGATGTTGGTTTCAGTTCACACCCAGCGTGTTCTTTCTCTGAGTTGAGAACAACATTCACGTTGTCTTATTGTGTTGTCCTTTTGAAGTTGCCTCATGCTGTATTTTTCCTTTTTATTCATTCTTGAAAAAAAGATAAAACAAAAGAAAAAAAGAGCTCCCGATCTCAGTGTTTATGCTGCCTTGAGAAGTGAGTGGAGACAGATAACTCTCTCCACTGGTGGCGGGAGGGGCTGCGCCCAGGGTTCAGAGCCTGCTGGCTGTTGCAGACAGCACCTAGGGTACTTCTGACCCCTTGGCCCATCACTGTCTTCTTGAAAAGTGAAAGAAACTGAAGTCGCTCAGTCGTGTCTGACTCTTTGTGACCCCACGGACTGTAACCTACCAGGTTCCTCCGTCCATGGCATTTTCCAGGCAAGAATACTGGAGTGGGGTGCCATCTCCTTCTCCAGGAGATCTTCCCGTCCCAGGGATTGAGCCCGGGTCTCCTGCATTACAGGCAGACGCTTTACCGTCTGAGCTACCAGGGAAGTTCCAGTGTCTTCCTGACTGCATGCAGAAAGGACGCAGTGTCTGGGGAGCCCCGGCCCCCTTTGGCCGGCTCCTCGGTCTCTTCCTGTCCCTGCCTCTGGGCCCCACCTACCAGGCAGCATGTGCAGCCGGTTCCCACAGTCTCTGCCCTGCCATTCGGGGGAGTCCCATCTTTCAGTCTCTATGAAGAGCTGCCTGCCTTCTGGCTGGGGTTGCGGGCGGGCCCTTCCTCCCCTTTGCGCAGCTGTTCCCCCTTGAATCACAGTCTGGGTCGCCCATGGAGCTCAGCCTGAAAGAGGTGGTTATGATTCTTTATTTTTCATGTAGCACTCCATTTGCCTCACGCTTTGTGGCAATTTGGCTCGGATTCTGCCATTAAGCGCTTAATCAATCTTAACTTTCAGTAGCAGTTTTGTGATCTTAGTGTATTTTTAAATCACCTTGTATCTTCATAGGTCTAAGTCATTTATATAAGAAATAGTTTTGAAAACTCATTGTGTACTAGTGTATGGGAATAATATGTTTTCAAGACAGGGTTAAAAGTGAAGCTAGGCTATATTGGGGTTGCTAGCTAAACACCATTTTAAATCAGAAGAATAAAATAGTGGTATATTTAGAATACTTAGAATGTGACCTGGTATCGTGTGGTAGGTACAAAATATTCTTTTCTCCTCTCCTACCCAAGCCCTTTTGTCTTAACTTGAGGAAGGCAGACTCTGCACTCTTTTCACACGCTCATAACCAGAGAGTGTGAGAAAGCACACTGCCTGGGGGCAGATAACAACACAGGTGACCGTGGCGAGTCCAGGGCACATGTCCTGATTCCAACAACTGGAGGAGTCCATTTACGGGAGAAAACCCCTGATGTGACCACACTACATTGATCAGTAAATCTGAAGTCTTCATGAAAAATAGCAATAATTATTTATTTTTTTGGTAAAGGGAGAGAGTAAGCCAAAGAATTCTACTTTTTAAATCTATTTTTTATCGAAGTATAGTTGAATCACAAGATTCTAGGTTTTAACATCAAAAAGTTTCAAAACAGCAAAACCCAGAGTTAGTTTTGTCTAAATAACGAATGACTATACCCGTTGAAGGCGTAAGTGCTGGGAATAGAAAAGTAAGTAGGCCAGTTGTCAGCTGAAATGCGATAAGAGAATCCATGTTTTAAAGATACGGTGTTGTAGTTCTTAAAGGTAGCAGTTAGATAAAGAAAGGATGGAAGCAAGACCCGCTCCCTTTGGGATTCCGGATGACAATGTAACAGATGACTCCAGATGACAGTGTAAGAGGAGGAATGGAAAGAAATTATATTAACAAACTGTTGTTGATGGTTATAATAAGATTTAAGCAACCAAATAACCGAACCTGAAAGACCAACATATTTTTCAAGATGATTTAGAAGGATGCTAACGTGGAGGATGTCAAAAGCTGCAATTATGTCTGAACTCATTTCAGGAATGGATTCCTGGCATCAGACGCATGCAGTGTGTTATCACATGCCCTGATGAAGGCGTTTTAGTACTCGACCAAAATTGGACTCAACTCTTCGAAACCCATTATTGTCATTTAGATGCATTTCCTCCATATTGCTATTACCAATTTGAATTAGATTAGCAATTTTTTTTTATAATGGAGATTAGCAGTTTTTAAAAATCCAATATACTTAAAAGGAACTATTTTTAGAGAGCTTGTCATTGTCTACAGGATAGATATGGTCATGTTTCTTTTTTTTTTTTATGATCATGTTTCTTAACAGCACGAAGTAACAGAGAATATTTAGAAAGCTTAAAATATTTTAATCGTAGATATTAAGATTCAAAGACAAAAATGTTGAATCCTGCTTTCTGGCTAATTACTTTTTCTTTCTAAAGTAGCTGTAGAGGTGTATTCAATCTGTAACTACAGGAAAAGTGTATGAGGCTTGCATTCTGTATGGACCTTCAGTGAAAGCTGGGAAGATTCTTTTGTTCTTAAATCAGAAGTGTTGCCCTGCTTTCTGATGAATCGTGGTTGTTATCAGCCTTGAAAATGACAAGAATTGTGAATTTGTGATATATTCTGAGGCTTTATGAAACTGTTTTAATTTATGAGATTTAATTTTCTTAAATTCAATCTTCTAACCACATCGTTGTTGAAAATCAATTGTTCAGCTCTGGGTTTCTCATCCTTAGTTCTTGGACCAGATGACTCTTTGTGGTCAGGGCTCTGGGTTGTGGGATGTTTAACAGCGTCCCTGGCTGCTACCAATTGGATGTCAATAGTGATATTTGGTTGTATCCCCCCCAGAAGGATGTCACCCACGGTTGAAAGCCCCTGGGTTAGCTCATTGAATTCTCCATGGATTTATATTCATCGGCAAGTGTGTGAGTCCACCTTGTCTCCTGCTTGAGCACAAACTGCCCGAGGTTCATGCTCTTACTGTGTCCAATGCTTTTACTGACACTCTTGGCTCATCTCAGTGTTTATGTACCTCACTAGTTTTCTTTCACTTTGTAGTACTTTTTTGAACTTTTACTTGATGTAATTTCCAATTTATAGAGAGGAGAGGCAAGAGTACAATGAACTCTGATTTACCCAGTTACTGAGAGCTAATGTTTTCCTGCTTTGAATTTTTCTTTTATTTCACACAAACATATACACACATGTACATACATATATACATGTATGCAAACACATATAATTATTTTCCCAAATGAATTGAGAGTAAGTGGCATATGGCATGCACACTCTACTCCTAAATATTTTAAAGAAAATTTCCTAAGAACAAGAGGACTCTATTTCATCATAGCAATATAGTTACTGAAATGAGTAACTTTAACACAAGTGCATAGTCTGTTTGAAACCCTAGCCACTGTCCTCTGACCACCCTCTGGAGTTACACCTCATTTCCTGGAAACAGTCTAAGATCTTGATTTTCACCTGGCTGATTCCTCAGTTTTCTTTGTCTTCTTGACCTTGATATTTTTGAAGCATACAGACCAGTTGTCTTATAGAATGTCTCTCAATTTGCATTTGTCTGATATTTTTCTCTTGCTTAAATTCAGTTTACATTTTTGGCAGGAACACCCCCCCCCCCACAACAAAGTACATTGTATCAGAAGACACATGAGGTTACTTTGTATCAATGCAGACAGTTGGCCTTCCTTACTTCCTAAGGGTGATGTCTGACAGATATCTCCACTGTAAATTTAGTTTTTTTTTCTGTTGGTAATAAATAATTTGGGGAAAGATACTTTGAGAGGATGTCTCTAGTATCTTCCTCATCAAAATTTCACCCATCAGTCTTTGCGTCCACTGAGGATACATGCCTTAAACAATTATTACAATGATAGTGGCAAAATGGAGATTTCCTAGCACTTCTGTAGGGCAATCGACAGGGAGGAAAAGCTACTCTTTCTTTCCATTTATTTATTCATTCGTTTACATCTGTACAGGCTCATCTTTCCTTGCTCTAGTCCTGGAATCAGCCTTCTCTTGAAAGAGCCCATGTTCCTTTAAGTGGAGAGAGCATTTAAACTCCCCATCTGGGTGTTCAGTGTGTGTGTGTGTGTGTGTTAGTCTGTCGGTTATGGCCAGCTCTTTGCAACCCAATGTACTTCAGCTCACCAGGTTCCTCTGTCCATGGAATTCTCCAGGCAAGAATACTGGAGTGGGTTGCCATTCCCTCCTCCAGGGGTTCAGTGTGGTAACTGGTAATTTAAAATATACTCATGCAAGAGCTTGGGGAGCACTCCCACATAAATCATCGGGAAGAGAATTCAAGACTCAAAGAACTCGGGAGGGGAGGTATTTTGGAAGTTGGTCCTCTCTCGGATTTGCGTGATTAATGGCCTCATGCAAATCTGTTCCCTTCAGAGGTTCATTTGCAAGCGCACAGTGATCTGGAGATGCTGGTTGTGCCCGCATCTCTCAAGAGTTGACTTGGAAAGAGTTTGACCGGGGAGCTTCAGCCCCGTGGTGCTTGGAGAAGTATCGCACTGGATTCCCCCACTGTGTTGCTGAAAGGAGGGGCCCCGTGTGGGCAGCAGAAATGACAAAGTGCTAGGGCAGCCGGAGCCTCCACCCAGGCCTGGAGTCCCTTGAACTTGGCAAGGTGATTGACTTCTTGGGGGCTCAGAGTGTGGAGGGGAGGGGCTCATCAGGAGTGCGCCTCACTAATTGCATTACGATCTCATGAGATGGTGTAAGGTTTCCTATGAACTCTTGGCTTGAGAACACAGGCTGGTGAGCTCTGGGAGCAGTTGGAAGCAGGAGAGGAAAAAATGACAATCACCTGAAGAGTGACTCCGTGGCGAAGCCAGAGCATGTGCACTTGGACCTGTACTCCGACTTCTGACTGCATGCTCTGTGAAAGAATCTCCCCGGTTAAAACGTGGGCAGCTTCCAGGAGGCATCTTCTTCTCCTTTTGTCTGCTTTTGATTTCAATAGGTTGGGAAGCTGGCAAACAGCTTGGTTTTGTTCTGAATATTTTTTGCCGGGACCCTAAGCCATTTCTTTCTTCTAAGTGATTTGGACTTGGACCGATAATCAGGTAGTTCATCAAGATAATTCATTAAGACAAAACCACAAAGAAAATTATGAAGTTTTTGAAGCTGGCTTAAAAAAAAAATCTGTTTGTTTATCTGACTGCGCCAGGCCAGGTCTTAGTTGTGGCACACAGAATTTCCTGTCTTTGTTGCGGCACAGCATGTGAGGTCTTTAGCTGGGGCACACAAACTCTTTGTCGCAGCAAGTGGGATCTAGTTCCCCAACCAGGGATCAAACCCAGGGCCCTGCATTGAGAGTGAAGAGTCCCAGCCACTGGGCCACCAGAGCTGGCTTTTGATCTGATCGTTAGACTGACTATTTACAAATGCTTGAAATAATAGATACTTGTCTCTTGGTCCTGGGTACCCTTGTCACAGCACCTTCTTAGTCATTTCAGAATGCACTTACATTGTCTCTTTAACCAGCAGTCCTGGAGTTTCTAAATAAGTTTAATTCACTATGACTCAAGACCACAAATCTTCTCTCTAAGGCAGAGGAATTTTCCCATCATATCTCTACATAAAAGCACATGGACAGACTCTCCGGCGCTCTGGGAGAAAAGCTCAGTTTCACGGTGCACATGGTGATGTGTTGGCCCATCCTACCAGCCAGTGGGACTCTTAGAAGATCTTTCGCTGTGCTCCAAGGAGAAGTCCAGAATGGCTTGTCTCCTTAGACCCAGATAAACTTATCTTCCTGTTGTGCATAGCGATGTGATAAATTCAACAATGGATCTAAGTTAGCTTACTATTTTAAATGCTTATATAAGATAAAAATCCAATGCTGACTCTGTCCTAAGGAAAAATTGAATGCACTTCTTTTCAGATGACACTGATTACTCTATGGGTGGAAAAATATCTTAAAGTCTTGTGAATGAACCACATGTACTCTTGTCGCATTTATGTACATTTTGGAAAAGAGAATAAAGCTTCTGATTATTCTGAAAATAAGAAACAATAATTAAGCTGGTAAATTTTCAGATAAGCATCACTTTTATTGTTAATTTATTCATTTATTTAAAACAGTTAATCAGAAAAATATAATTAACATCCCACGTCTCTACAGTGATGGCCCAGGGATAAAGAAAGATAAAAATAGCAAAACTCTGTGATCTAAAGGGTGTACTATTAATATAAATGTGTTATCCACATAAAAGTTCCTGATTGCTCTAAATTGATATTAACTCTTCAGCTGTGTCACAGCCAATTGAGTTAAAGAATTTTCTAGATGATCAACGTAGAAAGCAGTTATGTCTCAAAAGAGACAAAATGCCAGCAAAATAATTGCCTGATGGCAACTTATGTTTATTATTTTATTTGTATTTAATTAAATGAGGTCAAAACAGTTGCTGGGACTATAGCTGGCCTTTGGAAATAATCTGGAATCCCTTTTACAAGCAAACCATCGCCAATGATATTTCCGCTGGCATTTCTTTGAGGGGACAACTTCCTATGATGGCTCAGTATGTCTCACTGACATGGTACAGTGGCCGGAGTTGGACCCAAGCTCTCCTCTGGCCACTGGTCACCAGGGGGGCTGCCCGGACCATCTTCAGGTTGTTACCTAGTTGTAGCTCTGGGTTGGTACAGGCTTCCCTGCTGGCTCAGATGGTAGAGAATCCAACTGGAATGCAGGAGACCTGGGTTGGGAAGATCCCCTGGAGAAGGGAATGGCAACTCACTCCAGTGCACTTGCCTGGAGAATTCCATGGGCATAGGAGCCTGGCTGGAGTTGCAAAGAGTTGGACAGGACTAAGGAATGAACACACACTGAGAAGAGAGTAAGGCAGTATGAGGCAACAGAAAAGCAGGGAAGGAGGATGAGATGAGAACAAAAGAGTTATCTCTACTGACCACAGAAAAGATGACCAAGGTCAGAATATGCTGGTCACTTGAAAGATTTTACCAGTGTGGAAGAGTGAACATTTCCCTCATTTATGAAACATGATCCATCATTGCAGCACTGAAGGCTTCAGGCTATTCCTACCTGCTTCTTCCTTTCCTTCATGGACCACTCTTAACTGAGAGAGAAAATCTCACATCAGGAAGAGCAAGCCTATCTCCTGTACCAAGCATCCCCAAGCTGTCAGCGGGTTAGCAAAATAAGCGCTTCTTTCTGAGGTCTGATGCAGTTGGTTGCCTGCTCCAAACTGCTCTGCATCAAGTGGTGACTCAGGGACCCAGGAGGCTCAGGTGTTCTGCATATCACAGCTGCCTTGGTATCAAGCATTGGCATAGGAGGGAAAATGGGGACAGAAGTGAGAAGGAGTGGTGAGATGGGGAGAAGAATGGGTGGGGAAGGCACATTGCGTTCTTAACTGCTTTGGTCTAGACGTGACAAACCTCACAATGCTCAGGTTTCATTGACCAGAACTACTTACCTGACTGTTCCAATGGCAAAAGAATCTCATCACTTTAGAGAGATGACCATCATCTCTCCGAGAGATCATCATCATCATCGCACATGGATAGCGGTGATCACTAATAGTCTCTGCCAGGATGGTCAACCAAAATTAATTATTTAGGGCTTTAGTAAATTATGTGTTGTGGTCCAACCACTTTGCTACTCCTTGAGCTTTCTCAGTGATGTATGAGAAGTAAACAAGCCACATATGAAAAATGATCAAAACAGGGTCCTTATTCGTCAGTTGATGCAGAGTATCTAAAAACCTACTTAAATGAAAGATGGTTAAAAGCCTTTCTACTGAGATTGGAAACAAGACTATGATGTCTGCTTTCACCACTTATATTTAACACTGTATTGTTGCTGTTCAGTTGCTCAGTCATCTCTTACTCTTTTGGATCCCATGGACTGCAGCACACCAGGCTTCCCTGTCCATTACCAACCCCCAGAGCTTGCTCAAACTCATGTCCATCCAGTCGGTGATGCCATCCAACCATCTCATCCTCTGTCGTCCCCTTCTCCTCCTGCCTTCAATCTTTCCCAGCATCAGGATCTTTTCTAGTGAGTCAGTTATTCACATCAGGTGGCCAAAGTATTGGAGCTACAGCTTCAGCATCAGTCCTTTTAATGAATATTCAGGACTGATTTCCTTTAGGATTGACTGGTTTGATCTCCTTGCTGTCCAAGGGACTCTCAAGAGTCTTCTCCAACACCACAGCTCAAAATCATCATTTGATGCCCAGCTTTCTTTATTTTTCAGCCTTCTTTGTACTCTCACATCCTTACATGACTACTAGAAAAACCATAGGTTTGACTATATGGATCTTTGTCAGCAAATAATGTCTCTGCTTTTTAAAACGCTGTCTAGGTTTGTCATAGCTTTTCTTCCAAGAGCAATTGTCTTTTAATTTCACTGCTGCAGTCACCATCTGCAGTGATTTCAGAACCCAAGAAAATAAAATCTGTAATTGTTTCCCTTGTTTTCCCAACTATTTGTCATTAAGTGATGGGATGGGATGCCATGATCTTCGTTTTTTGAATGATGAGTTTTAAGCCAGCTTTTTCACTCTCCTCTTCCACCCTCATCAAGAGGCTCTTCAGTTCCTCTTCACTTTCTGCCACTAGGGTATTAGATGTCCTATTCATACAACAAAGAAGAAATGTTAAAAAAAAAAACCCAAAGACTGGAAAAGAATTGATACTGACATTATTTGAAGGTGATATGACTGTATGTGTGGAAAATCTGAGAGGATTTACTGCTAAATTCGAATTAGTAAATGAATTTAGAAAGGTGCTATCAGGCTTCTGTCAATATATACAAACACATTTTACACTTTCATTTACTCGCAGCCCTTATCACACTATTCATGGGGTTCTTGAGGCAAGAATATTGGAGTAGTTTGCTGTTCTCTTCTCCAGTGGACCACGTTTTGTCAGAACTCTCCACTCTAACCCGTCTGTCTTAGATGGCCCTGCACACCATGGCTAATAGCTTCATTAAGTTATGCAAGCCCCTTCACCATGACAAGGCTGTGATCAAACCAGTCAATCCTAAAGGAAGTTCATTGGAAAGCCAACTCAATGGAAAAGACCCTGATGCCAGGAAAATTCAATTCAGTCACTCAGTCATATCTGACTCTTTATGACCCCATGGACTGCAGCACTCCAGGCTTCCCTGTCCATCGCCAACTCCTGGAACTTACTCAAACTCATGTCTATCAAGTCAGCGATGCCATCCAACCATCTCATCCTCTGTCATCCCCTTCTCCTCCTGCCTTTCATCTTTCCCAGCATCAGGGTCTTTTCCAATGAGTCAGTTCTTTCCATCAGGTGGATTGGAGCTTCAGCTTCAGCTTCAGCATCAGTCCTTCCAGTGAATATTCAGGACCGGTTTCCTTTAGGATGGACAGGTTGGATCTCCTTGCTGTCCAAGGGACTTTCAAGAGTCTTCTCCAACACCTCAGTTCAAAAGCATTAATTATTTGGTGCTCAACTTTCTTTATGGCCCAACTCTCACATCCATACGTGACTACTGGTAAAACCATAGCTTTGATTAGATGGACCTTTGTGAGCAAAGACTGAAGGCAAAAGGAGGAGAGGGCAGCAGAGGATGAGGTGGTTAGAAAGCACCGCTGACTCAGTGGACATGAATCAGAGCAGGCTCTGGGAGACAGAGAAGGACAGGGAAGCCTGTTGTGCTGCAGTCCGTGGGGTCTCAGAGAGTCTGGCATGACTTAGCGACTGAACAACGAAAACAAGCAATCCATGATAGAAAGAATAGCTTTAAATGCATCAATTTGTGTAAGTTTTCCTGCTGGACCAAAAATTATCACAAAGTTAGTAGCTTAAAGAAACAAAGGTTTACAATGTCACACTTTCTGTGAGTCAGAGCCTGGTTATGACTCAGCTGGATTTTCAACAGACTTCAATCAAGGTGATAGCTGGGGCTGGGGTCTCATCAGGAGACCCAGCTGTGTAAGGTCTACCTTCAAGCTCACTCAACTCTTTGGCAGAATTCCTATCTTTGAGGCCATAGAACTCATGGAAGTTTGCTTCTCCAAAGCCAGCAAGTGAGCGAGAGGGACGCTAGTGCTGCCAGCAAGATGGAAGCTTCCTTATGATGGAGATTCATAAAAATGTAACACACTCGTGAAAGTGAGGTTTTAACATCCCGCCTACTCTATTGGGCTTCCCTGGTAGCTCAGCAGGTAAAGAACACACCTGCAATGCTTACTCTATTGGCTAGAAATAAATTACCAGTCATGCCCTCACTCAAGTTGAGGGGATTATATAAGTGCTGAACCCCAGGAGGTGAGTATCAGGACACCTGCCTTAGAGTTTGTCTGCCAAGTCATTAAACTGCATTGAAAACATCAACTGTTTAGGAATAGTCATAAGAAAAGATGTGCAAGATGGCTATACAGAAATTAAAAGTTTTAAAAATCTGAAGACTTAAATAATTGAAGGGATATCAAGATTCAATATTTTAAAGATGTCCATCTGTTTCCACCCACTGATCTATTCTTTTATTGTATGATCAATGTAATCATACAATCAAAGCTCCAGTAGCATTTTAATGTATTTTAATAAATACATCAATTTAAAAATTTAATATTAAAATGCAAAGGACAAAGAATAAGAAAAGTTAATTGTATTTTTATATTCTAGGAACAACCAAAAATGTATTTCTATACTTTAGCATTAAAAAATGGAAAATAGAACCTAGAGATTATCATACTAAGTAAGTCAGAAAGAGAAAGACAAACACCATATGATATCACTTATATGTGGACTCTAAAAAAAAATGATACAAATGAACTTACAAAACAAAAACAGACTCACTGAGTAACCAAGACAAACTTATGATTACTGAAAGGGGAAGGGAGGTAGGGATAAATTAGGAGCTTGGGATTAACAGATAAATACCACTATATGTAAAATAGTCATAGATAAATAATAAGGTCCTACTATATAACACAGAGAGCTATATTCAACATCCTGTAATAAACCATCATGGAAAACAATATAAAAGAATACATAAATATAAAGAAAAAAATATATATATGTATGTATGTATAACTGAATTGGAGCCTCCTTGGTGGTTCAGATGGTAAAGAATCTGCCTGCATGTAGGAGACCCAGGTTTGAATCGTTTTGCTGAATCACTTCTCTGTACACCGGACTAACACAACATTGTAAATCAACCATACTTCAATCACCCTACTTCCGTTAACCTCGGAGTTGTGTGGACCAGGCTTCCTCCTCCTCAGGCTGGGGAGAGAGACAGAGCAGACACTGGTCCGGGGTCACCAGTCCTTTGTGACTTCCTCCTCGGCTCTGCTCGCTGTTAGCAGACTGTTTGTGTCTGCTCCACCTTCAGGCTCCCCACGCCCTCCACCAGCTCCACCGGCAAGGTAGGCCGAGCAGCCCCATGCCTCCCCCACCACGCCCCTTAGCAGGACTTTCCAGGCAGGAAGGGCTTCCCTGGCGGCTCAGCGGTAAGGAACCCGCCTGTGATGAAGAAGACGCAGGAGACACCGCGGGTTTGATTCCTGGGTTGAGAAGATCCCCTGGAGGAGGGCATGGCAACCCACTCCAGTATTCTTGCCTGGAGAATCCCATGGACAGAGGAGCCTGGCGGGCTACGGTTCAAAGGGTCACAGAGAATCGGGCATGACTGAAGCAACTGAGCATTTCCAGACAGGAAATTAGCTGGAACCTGAGAGTAGCTGACAGCCAGCATCGACGAGTAACGCTGGGCATCCAGCGGGGCAGCCTGGGAGGGTTCTGATGCTCATCACTGCTGCTGTGTGCTCAGGCGTTGCTCAGTCGTGACTGACTTTCGCAACCCTATGGACTGTAATCCGCCAGGCTCTTCTGTCCATGGGATTTTCCAGGCAAGAATACTGGAGTGGGTTGCTATACCCTCCTCCAGGGGATCTTCCCGACTCAGAGATCAAACCCGCATCTCCTGCCTTTCCTGCGTTGCAGGTAGATTCTCCACCACTGAACCACCAGGGAAGCCCCAGAGCTGCTGAACTGACCCCTTTAACACCATTCTTGTACAATTTTGAGAACTACCTGTGTCACTGATGACATGGATGTAGTCACAGAAGTAATATCGACAGCAGCAAACATGGATGTAGCCCTTACTACAGGACATGGCTATTCGACATGCTTTTAGTGCATGGATTCTTTCATCTTATAGCACCCCTGTAAGGCAGGGACTAGCAGGGTCTCCCTTTATGCCAAAGGAAATGGGGCTCTGAGAGGTGGGTAAGCTGTGAAGGTCACACACTTTCTGGCAGTAAATGAGGCCCGTGGAAAATAGAATTCATCTGCTCAAAGGAGGTGGTGTCTCCTAGGCTGGTTCCTCCACTTCTTGTTTGAAGAGGGTGGGTGGGTTTGAGCAGGTGGGTCCCATGCCCCTCCAACTCCTGCTGCCCTTGGCCTGAATTAGCAGGACTCTCATGGAAGAAGAACCCCATGTACACAGGATTGCAGTTCCTGGGCGAGGGTGGCCTCTGATGACATGAGGTCTGTTTTCTGTGACTCTTTGAGTTTAGCTTGATGGCTCAAGCTCCTGGGTGAATGCATGGATTGGAAACCACGTGGAAGTTTTCTGCCCCATGTAAGTGGTCCTTCTTTGCACTTCAGGCAGGAGATGGAAGTGGTACCCCCCACTCTGCCAGAGACATGGTTTCAGAACAGTTTTCTTCTAAGAGAATGAAATAAAACCCCAGAAGGAATGGAAAGGTTCAGGAGGAAACAGAAGAAATGGATGACAGGATGTTTTCATCACTGTTCAAGGATGATTTAAACATATTACAGAAACTTGGATTTCACTGCATTACACTTACTACACATGGGCACCCTTAATCCTGAACCTGACACCTGATCAGAAAAACATCTACTTCTGCTTTATTGACTATGCCAAAGGCTTTGACTGTGTGGATCACAACAAACTGTGGAAAATTCTTTAAGAGATGGGAATTCCAGACCACCTAACCTGCCTCCTGAGAAATCTGTATGCAGATCAAGAAGAGACGGTTAGAACTGGACATGGAACAACAGACTGGTTCCAAATCAGGAAAGGAGTACGTCAAGGCTGTATATTGTCACCCTGCTTATTTAACTTATATGCAGAATACACCATGAGAAAGGCCAGGTTGGATGGAGCACAAGCTGGAATCAAGATTGCTGGGAGAAATATCGATAACCTCAGATATGCAGATGACACCACCCTTATGGCAGAGAGTGAAGAGGAACTAAAGAGCCTCTTGATGAAAATGAAAAAAGAGAGTGAAAAAGTTAGCTTAAAGCTCAACATTCAGAAAACTAAGATCACTTCACCTGGTCCCATCACTTCATGGCAAAGAGATGGGGAAACAATGGAAACAGTGAGAGACTTTATTTTTGGGGATCTAAAATCACTGCAGATGGTGACTGTAACCATGAAATTAAAAGACACCTGCTCCTTGGAAGAAAAGCTATAACCAACCTAGACAACATATTAAAAAGCAGAGACGTTACTTTGCCAACAAAGTTCCATATAGTCAAAGTTATGGTTTTTCCAGTAGTCATGTATGGATGTGAGAGTTGGACTATATAGAAAGCTGAGCGCCGAAGAATTGATGCTTTTGAACTGTGGTGTTGGAGAAGACTCTTGAGAGTCCCTTGGACTGCAAGGAGATCCAACCAATCCATCCTAAAGGAGCTAAGTCCTAAATATGCATTGGAAGGACTGATGCTGAAGTTGAAACTGCAATACTCTGGCCACCTGATGCAAAGAACTGACTCATTTGAAAAGACCCTGAGGCTGGGAAAGATGAAAGGCAGGAGGAGAAGGGGACGACAGAAGATAAGATGGTTGGATGGCATCACGGACTCGATGGACATGAGTTTGAGCAAGCTCTGGCAGCTGGCAATGGACAGGGACACCTGGTGTGCTGCAGTCCATGGGGTCGCAAAGAGTTGGACACGACTGAGCGACTGATGAACTGACACCAGATACAGAGAAAATTTCAAGCAACTGCGCCGAGGTCCCTTGCATCTTCTTCCCCCACGTTCATCTTAGATTTGTTTGCTGTGCTGTGTGCTAGTATTTTCTGCAATGTATTTTTCATAGAGTGTTCAGCACAACTTTGCAATTGATCAAATTTTAAGAAATGGAATATAAAATAAGTTAACATATCGTGTTCCTGGTTGAACACAGTGATCAGCAGTGGTTCTTCCGGGAGATGTCCCTCATCACAATTTTGAGCATGGCATCAGCTACTTGTGCATTAGTTCTCTGTGGACGGGGATCCATGGCACAAACACGAATGGAAGTTTCTCCCATTTTGTTTTCTGTAAAGGTATCATATGTAAGTTGTCCTTGTCATGTCATCGGAAGGGGACATCTGCTATCTTTAGCTGTTTATGTAAGAGCAATGATATTTTTACCCCACTCCAGAAACCCCAAACACATCCTGGTTATAAAAATTGTGTCTTCTCCTGTCATTTCTAGTGTCTTTACCTTGATTTTAATTGGATTTTAATTGTTGCCCAATGTCTTGAACTTCCAGTGTTTGACTATCCATTTAAAAGTATCCATTAACACAGCAGAGCGAACCCTGTTTTATTACTAGCAGGCCAAGGCTGAGTCTGTGGCGGGCTATGGGTCCAGACCATGCCCAAATGATTATTCTGTGTCATCTCTCTGGGAGTTCACACCAAATTAGTTTTCTCTGCCCACTAAGCTTTTAGCAACTGAGTATCTCTGGCCTCCTGATTTTTAATGCAGCCAGTTCAAACCTTCATCATCTTTGCAAGTCATCTGTAATATATTTATAGGAAACCTTCACTCCATCGCATTCTGAATTTCCTGCTTAGGATGCAATGGCAGAAGTCATTAAACATTAGCAGTAATAGTATTTTCACTGTAATAAAGTGTTAATTACGTCCACATGTTAATAGAGTGAGGGGAGGGAGTTTTTGCTATTGTTACTCTGCCTAAAATAATTTCCATGTGATAATTTTCCAGGATATCAAAAATGGAATAATTATGCACTAATTAAGAAAGTAGGGCCTGCTCTTGGAGTTAAGACTGCATTAATTTTAATGTTTTTACAGTCCTTTAATTGGGGAAAGGGCTGTAAATTGGGAGCCGACGCACTGTTCCTCCTTAAGTAGGCCTGCCTTTGCAATCTGCCTCCTATATACCGCAACCCAAGGTCAACACAAGTTTGCAAAATCCCTCTGCTCTTCATGGGGAATGTGTCGGTGGCGAAACGTGCATCGATCACTCTGACAAGCATTTAACTCTCCAAGAGCACGCGCGCTCACTTCTTCAATTATTAATTGCATTAAATACATTTTCATATTGTGGACGGTTTGCTACAAACTGTTCCCTGCAAGGGAGGTGCTGCCCCCACAGTGGGGACCGCTCCCCTCCTGCGGCTTCAGAAGACTCAGGGATAGGTTGTGGGAGCCTGCAAAGGGGTATGTCTGTCTATCCGGGCGTGGCCGAAGGACGTGACCTTGGTGGCCTTGGATAGTTTCCTTGTGGCAGAAATAAGCTACAGCAGGCAGACTGGCTGGAGCACATGCAGCTTTGACTGTAAAAGCATGACTGTTGTTACTGTTGTTCAGTCGCTCAATTGTGTCCGACTCTGTGATCCCATGGACGCCAGGCCTCCCTGTCCACCATCTCCCAGAGTTTGCTCAAACTCATGTCTGTTGAGTCGGTGATGCCATCCAACCATCTCATACTCTGCCATCCCCTTATCTGTTTGCCTTCAATCTTTCCTAGCATCAGGGCCTTTTCCAATAAGCTGGCTCTTCATATCAGGTGGCGAAAGGATTGGCACTTCAGCTTAAGCATTTCAGCACTTCACTTCCAATGAATATTCAGGACTGATCTCCTTTAGAACTGACTGGTTGGATCTCCTTGCCATCCAAGGGACTCTCAAGAGTCTTCTGCGACACCACAGTTTGAAAGCATCAATTCTTGGGTGCTGAGCCTTCTTGATGGTCCAACTCTCACATTTGTACAAGACCACTCAGAGTGGCAGTCTGGGATAGCATGTGGAGTGTAGGAATACCAGCGTTGCTGGTCTTGCTGGTCTCAAGAACCCAGGTCTTGAAAGGGATGCGGGCAGGAGGAGCAGGTAGGAGAGTCGTCTGGGTTCCCTGACCATGACCCTCACACAAGTCGAGGCAGGGCTGCAAATGTGGCTTGCCTTTTCAAAGGCACATCATTAGCCTTCCCAAGGGGCTGTGCTTTGCCTGTCTGAAAACATCTTGGTTTTCACATTTCCATTTGACCAATGAAGTCCAAGAATGTGACAATGGACCATCTCAGTTTACCCTTCTCTCTTATCACTAACATGGAAAATTAACCCGTGGAAAGATATTTCCTTTGTCCTCTGTGGATTCTGTGATGAGGACATCATTAAACTATGGTCTGATAGCTGAAATCCTAGAAGGCAGAGTCCCTAAAAAGACCTAGATGGTTGTGGGGCAATAGGAATGTCAGCAGAAGCGTTTGCCCTGGAACCTCACTGGTTCATCCTCAGGGAGGATGAAGCCGGTCCTTCCCCAGCAACATTTCACGGTCCTGACTTGCTGGCGGGGCTAGTCCTTGGTTCTGACCTCCTAATGAATAGGCTTCCCTCATACAGCTCTTTGTTTCCGCCCCCTGGGTTGTGTACTTGAGACTTACGTTTTCATCTGAGTTTTGTCTTGGAATGTCTGAAAATAAATATCTGAGTGTGAAGTGAAACGTTCTGAATTTTAACAAAAATAGGACATTTGATTAACCAGGTGACTGTCCTTCTCTGCCAAGTGAGCTGGATCACAGAGTTCTGACTGGGTTTCTACAGCTGATATTTACACACTTTAAGCTCTAGTTTGTGACGGCCTCTCCAGCTTCCCTAATCAATTGCCTGTGGTGCTGTTACCTGGAGGGCTCCTTTTGTGCATAGATAACACAGTTCTACACAACAAGTTCTTGGAAGGTACAGGTCAGGTGATGAGACCTGCTACTATACTGTCTCCAGCATCTGACACTTGCCCAAGGAAGACTGTATAATAAATGTTAAGCTGGGTAGATGAATAAGTAAATGAATATGGTAATAAAAATACACATGAAGACTGTCCTTCCTTCACAGAAAAAAGAAAGATAAGTGTGTGCCTTTTCTTAGGCTTAACAAAGAAAGCCACTCACAGCCAAGGGCTCTTGTTTGGTTTCAGAGTCAATGGAAAGAAAATAGAAAGTGGATGTACTTAAGATAGGATGTGGTTTGGTGGTTGAGTGTCTGGGCTCTGAATTGACAGTTGACCTGCAGAATCTATTATTGGTTTCAATGCTTGTATTTAGAGTATGAGAGAGAGAGAGAGAAAGAGAGAGAAAGGAAGGGAGGGAGAGGGCGAGGCATGAAGATCACATACTAAAAGCAAACGCTGATGATTTACAAGAGCTGGATCACATTCCCTGTCTTTAGCTCGATCATTAGTGAGAGTGTTGACTTTGTCAGTGGACCTTTGGTGTACAGAATTTGTTCAGTAACGGTCCTTGGTTTATGCCACTCTCTCACACCTGACCATGTGTGGCCTTGTTTTATGTGTGTGTGCATTAATAGTGATGGACACCCATAAACTCCCTACTGATCTCAGACCGGAGCTCTGGGCCAGGGGCGGTGTCTTGGCCCCGTGTGACAACCCCCATCCTTAGCATGGCTGGCCTGGTTTCCGCGTGGTCCAGGCACATGTATTAATACTAATACTGTCCCTGGGACTCCTCGAGGGTCCAGTTCGGGTGATGATTCATGGAACAGTACCACCGCCTCTTGCTTGCTTTCTTCTGCTGCACAGTCCTCTTGAATGGCACGTTTATCCTCCCCTTGATTTTTTTAAAAAGGATTTCTCTCAAGAATGCATTTTCTACTGCATCCTGGATTGTTAAACTCATGTTTTTCTGAGGCTGTAAGGAAAGGGAAATCAAAGAAGAGCATTAGCAAATGACTCTGTGCTGTCCCAACACGTGGGCTTCTGGTTGGAAGTGAGGATGTGCAGGTCAGAGTCCACCTGACAGACCGTTTCACAGAGGGCATCTTCATGTTATGTACCGAAGTGATAACTGATCATCACTGCCCACGAAGAGCTATCAGGACGGGAATGCCGGTCTGTGTGCTGATAATTGCTCTGGAGTTGTGCATGGCTTCCTGTTCCTGTCACACCCCCCACCCCCAGTGACTTGAGTTGCTCAGCGCTGAAAGATGAATCGGGCTTCGGGTGGTGGCAGAGGTTATAGGGAGCTGGACATGCAGAAGGGAATATTAAGTAGATGAGGAGAAAAAGACAATTAGAAACGGGAATTGTGCAGATCACTGGCGTGTCTTCTGCAAATCAGGGTCAGGAGGTGTGAATGCAGAGCTTTGGTGCCCCGTGTTTAACACATGTATGTATGTTCTTATTCTGGAAGCCCATTTGTTACTTTGGTTCCCGAGGGAACCCCAAAGGGGAGACCCTGGAGCAGGAGTGGCTTCTGAGTGGGAAGGATTAACTGTGACCTTAGCAGAACAAAACAGACCCCGTGCCCACTGGTGCTGCCCACAGGCCTTCCCGGTGGGTGACTGAGGGCGTGGGGGCTGCAACATACTTGGATCTCGCTTGCTCCAGCTCCAGCTTCATCTGAGTGTCATCAACGCTGAGAAGGTGGAGTGAATGATTTCAGCCAGGAGAGGATTCTTTCTGAAATTGGAAAGGTTTAGCATAAGTTTCTGGAAGTAGCATTATCTGGAATTCTCTGATCATCTTCCGTAAGCATCCTTTATTGCGCTTCACGTCAGTGTGGAGAGAAACGCCAAGGCCAGCAGGCTGTGGTGAGCTCTCATTGAATGCCACTAGATACTAGACTCTGGGACACAAAAGCCGGCAGGGTCTCAGCTGTTCGCCGATGCCCCAGGTTGGCGGTGGAGACAAATTGCTACCCGGACAGGGAAACGTGGCTCCCAGCAGCACCACCTTGTGTCAGCAGGTTGCGGTGAGTACTCCCATCCTGTCTGGGGAGAGGCAGAAAGATACTCAGCACGCCCCTGCTGTTAGGATGGGAGGGTTTGCTCCTGGGGCCAGGAACTGAACCTTGCTGCGTTACAGACTCTGCCTGTGACTGAAGCTCTCCATTTCTTCATCCCTTAAGTGAACAGATGTGCTCCACCATATCCAAGGTTGCCTTTGGGTCTGGCATTCTTTGTGTCTTTAAAACCACGAGCTCACAGCCTCCCCAACCTCATGACCTCCAAATTCCTAAATGGGTGGAAGCATGTATGTCACGCGCTTGGGTGCATTTATGGAGACCCGGCCCATGTGTTTGCCTTCACTGCCTCCAAACCTGGACACAGATGGGATCAAGGGATCATGGGAAAATGTGGGCAGCTCCATCCTTGGGAGAGAGAGCTGGCCTGCTGGGGTTCAGCAGAGGCTGCAGACACCATCTTTGCTTCCAGAAATGGTCAGTGACTTTGATTCACTGCACAAACCAGTCACCGTGGATGAGAGCCAGCCAGGATCCTCAGGCTGTGGCGAACTTGAAGATGCCAGCAGGCCACGGCACTGAGGGTGCCTTGGACTCCTGCCCACCCTGGTTAGTGAGAACCAGTCGGGAGCGCCTGAGGCCCCCGTTGGCAGGCTCGTGAGTGCCTTTTTAAGAAGAGGCAAGCTGCCAACCACAATGAAATATGCAATTGTCCATCTGTTGCTCAAATTAAAAAAAATTTTTTTCCTTCCATTGCCAAAAATTTCTCTAGCTACTGTCCAGTGGTCTAACCTTGCATTTTGAGGGAGAGGGGATTAAATAGGTTCCTAAAATTTGGGGAGAGCAGTGGCTATGGGAGCAAGGACTTCTCTGGTGTGAAGAAGGAGGCAGGATTCTGGATCCATGACAAAAACAACCCCATCATCTTTTGAAAACAGTCTGAGAACTTTCTAACTGTTCTTCTTAATTGCCAACTGTTTCTTCTCAAAAGTTAACTGTAGTCCTAATGGTTCATTTTCCATCTTTATTCAAGTTAGGTTCCTGTTGTCTCTATATGTTCAGGGCATTCAAATATTGGGCTTCCACGATGGCTCAGATGCTTGTAATTCGGGAGACCTGGGTTTGATCCCTGGGTTGGGGAGATCCCCTGGAGGAGGACATGCTAGTCTCTGTTCTCCTGTCCTGCTAACTCCTTTTGAGTCAACTGTTTCCTTGTTTTCAGTAGGTGAATATTGAGCAGTCTTAAAAACTGCAGAAGGAAGTCAGCCACATCCAGCAGAAGTTCAACTATCTTATCATTGATGATGTCCAGAAAAACATTGGTGGTTAAGAGTCAAGAGAAGGAGAGCAAGCTTCAGAGAAGCACCCCAGGCTTCCTGATGCCCCAGACTCGGTGTGGAAGAAGCTGCTGTAGTGGTTTGCAAGGAGAGCTTCCAAGAGGGCTCTCCAGGAGCCCTCTGGGACAAGACCCAGAAGGAGGGGCTGTGACAAAAAATTCGCTTCCCTTCTGAGTTGGTCCTCCATTTATCAGCAGGAGGTCCCAGCTGGAGGCTCCAGGGATGTACTTTGAATGAACTAGGCAGGGGAGGGATGTCCAGAAAGACAGCTGGGCGATGGGGGTTCCAGGGACACAGAAGGGAAACAGTCGAGGAAAGACCAACAGTGAGGCATCTCACTGAATTCCTCCCAGTGTCCCAGAGTCCTAATCCATGAATATTATTTCCTTCGTTCTCATTTTTCTACTGCCTCTCTTTTCTTTGAGACTATATACAAGTTCAGCTCTCTCCTATATTGAGATTTTTCTCTCCAATTGGGCTACTCCCCATTGGGTAACACCTTTCTCACTCTCTCTTCTTCATAATTAAGCTTCTTGGAAGTTCATGTTTTTATTTACTGTCTCCACTTCTTCACTTTTCAGCCACAAATCCTCTAAAATTTACTGAATTTAATTTATACTGTCTAACTAAGAGTGTCAATCTAAGGGGGGATTTGAGGTATTCTGTCTCACTTCTGTCAAGAAGTTAGCATGCTTTAACATGTACTGATTTTTTTTTTCAAAATGAAACAGGTATAATACTCAACATTAAAGTAACACATACATGCTTACTTCAAAGAAATGGAAAACTCTGAAAACAATGAAAAAATAAACTACAATTTAAACTACATGAAATAGCAATACACATACACACACATATATATACATACATACATACATACATGCATATATATATATATATACATACAGAGAGTGAGACCAAGATCTGAGACTGAGGCAGACACACACACAGATACACAGAAACCACTGCACATGTATCTTATATTTTACAAGTTACATTTGGCCTTTGATAGCTTCAAAAACAAATTGGAAAGTGCTTGCTTCCTTTCTGTTCTCTAAGGGAGCTTGTGTGATATTGATGTTATTTCTTTTCTAAATGTTGGGAAAAATTCAATAGTAAAGTTTTCTCAGTCTTGACTTATTTTTGTGGAAAGGTTTTAAATGAAGAATTCAAATTTGATAATTAGGTATAGGACTATTCTGATTTTCTATTTCTTCTTGTGTCAGTTTGGCAGGTTATAGTTTGAAAAGCATTTGTCCCATCAGTCTGTGCTTTCAAATCACTGGCATAAAGGTGTTCCTAATGCCTCCTTGTGTTGTTAATGTCTGTAGAATTTGTGATTTCCCCCTTCTGCATTCCTGATGCTGAATAATTTATACTTTCTTTCTCTTTCCTTGATTAATATTCATGAAGGGCTTATATTTTTATTTTTCTTAAAATGTCAAATACATTTTATCTACTGAATGTTTGCTTTATATATTTCATTTATTTCTTCACTCATCTTTATCCTTTCCTTTTGTATACTTTCCTTAGGCTTATCTTCTTGAGATGGATTCTCAGTGTTTGATTTTCAGCCTGTCTTCTTTCTTATCTAATACATAAATTCAACATGTGCTTCCCATTCACCCTCTATTTTCCTCTTATGGCACAGACAGGTTGCTATTAAAAGTATATTTTTGATGTCTCTCTTTCCTACCAGATCCCAAATCTTGGGCTATATTTTCAGTTTTTCTTCTTCTAAACATATAGGCACATATCAGGTACTTGATCCTTGTTTGGGCATTGAAAAAATGAAAAATACATTAAAAAGTGTTATTGCTAGAGTTATTTCATTCTCACTTTTTATTGACAGATTAAGAAATATTTTTTAGTAACACATTGGAAACAAGTGTTTCTGTGTTTTCATTTAACTTTCATTATTGCAACAAAGTACTTTATTCACACCCATTATATACGTGGCTTCTGTTATTGGTCAATAGTGCTTTCTGGTGCTTTGAGTTGTATTTTCTAGCTTTGTTATGACTAATAGTGTTTCATAGATGAGGATACAAAACAAAGAATTGATGAAATATTTGACCAAAGTCTTCAACTAGGAAGTATAATAGATTTTAAAATAGATCACAAGCTACTTAAGCTTACTCTTGAAATCTTTTTGCCTTTAAGTGACTCTGTTGAGAAGTCTCAGTAACTTAAATCAATTCATGTAAGTAATAGTGAAGGACAGTCCAGTACTGACATCTTTTTTCTGCTTGGTTTACTGTGGGCAGTAGAGTCTCATTTTAATAGTAACCATGAGAGCGTGTGATGAGAGTCTGCCACTGTCATGGATAAGTATCTCCATGTGTACCTATTATCTCATTCAATGATTTCATGTTCAAAGAACAGGTATTTTTTAACCCCATTCTTCTGGTGAGGATACTGAGACCCTAAGATGTTAGGTAAGTGGCTGGGGCTGCTTAAACTGGAAGTGGCAGCGCAAGAGGCCACCCCAGCTCTACTGGGCGACTTGGCCATGAGCTCCCCTTGGGTGACATTCTCTTATTCTGCCATTCAGTCCCGAGGGCACGGACGATCTCTTCTATGCTGTACACAGCAGAGGCCACTGTACTTCCTTATGCTGTTCAGATGCTCCTGCAGACTGGAGGCAGTGTGCTATAGCGCTGTCTGTGTTGATAATACTTGAGCAAAGAAGAAGGAGCATAAGTCTCATTGCTTGTTCTGAGGGGTAATCTCCCTGGGGCCGTGGACATCAGGATTTATTCTGCTGCCTCTCTGGCTGGCCTGGGACCTGTCAGTAATGAGGTGTTATGGTTTTGACTCCAAGATTTACCTGGATGAATGATGTTCCCCTTCAATGGTTAAAGTAATTTCTCTCCAACAGAGAAGGCTTTAAAAAAAAATGGGTAGTGGCTGTTTCTTCCCGAATCATCTCAGCTTTGTAGTGAATCAGACCACCATCCCTAGTGGGAAATCTACACCACAGATGGCTGGAATAGAGCCTCAAAGTTCTCAGCGGCCCTAGTGTGGAGCATGTGTGTTCACTGATGTCCACCGGCCAGCAGACATCTCGGGGGTCCACTGTGTCTCATTGCTCATCAGACTCTGAGGTGCCTAAAAAATAAAGACCCTGTGAAGGGATGTTTAATTTTTCCCAAGAGAGAAATGTCATGGGAACCCAGGATGACAGAGTCACTTACCTGCACCAGGAAAACTCAGGATCATTCTAATGTAAAATGTAAGGAGACAGTGCCCAATGGGGAAGACTGCTCTGTGTCCACCGAGGGGGACCTGTTATGCAAGGGTGCTTTTGAAGGATCTTCAAGTCCTTTGCCGTCTTTGCTAAGCCTGCTTATAAGGGCAAGTTACTCTTGTTCCCTTTTTGGAAAAGCATCTTTTCTAAGGCGGGTTATTATTTGTCCAGCTGTACCCTGAGCACTAATCCTTTAACGTAAAGAGTGATTAGGATGAACAGTGAGGATAAAATGGGATTAAGGAATAAGGCTCATGACTTAATTATTAATAGTAAAACTATGAAGGGGATCAATAAGGCTGTGTGTACAATGACAAAAGTAAAAATATTGACACCTCTGCCCAGGTGTCACCTTTTAAAGTAGCTGTTACCTGTTTATGCAGGACAGAAGTCACCTCCTTTACTGACATGTCACAAATGGTCACTGAAATTTATATGTTTGAGCCCCAGAAATGCAAGTTTCTTAGTTCAAAGGGGGAAAAAAGAATAATGCCTGTGTTCAGCAGAGAGGAAAGAGAGCTTTGCAGGACAAAGCTTTAGAATTTCTCTTTGTTTTTCAATATCTAGTTCAATAACCTTTCTATTACAGAGAACTTTCTGAGGCCAGAAAAGGCTGCTGTGACCAAAATGTCTTGGAGGAAGTCAGGATTTCAACTGTTTTTCATCTGAGAAAGCAGGACCACATCCTGGCCACAGAGCTCACCGTTCCCTGAACCTGGCAACAGCCTGTGAGCACAGGCGTCCAGATCTCAGTGCAAAGGTGCAGTGAAGCCGACAACACAGTCATTCTGTGCATCCTCCTAGGATTGTGAGCAGAGAACAGGGCACAGAGTGGCCTCCAGAAGTCGGAGGACCCTACACCCTCTTGCATGAGGACTACAACCACTTTTCTTAAGGTCAGAAGTGGTCAGGAAAAGCCTTAACTGAGCCCTGGGCCCTTGGTCTTCTAGACCTGGCTTGATTCCTCTAATTGTCCATGTAATCTTCAGCTTAACTCCCTAAGTCCCATTTTCCTCATTGGTCAATTGGAGGGGTTTGGATAATCACTTTTATGACTGTAATATAATGCAGTTCAATGCTTTTTTAAAAATTCACACTTCTCATAATAATAGCAGCCCTTGGAATGTTTAGTGGAAATGAATAAAAAGGCTTTTAAAAATAGGCACTGCTAAGATAGTTTGCAATCATCAAAGCTGTTATAGGCAGAAATGAGACACACAGAAGAAGGGGTTTGGGGTATTTTTCACTTAACTAATAAGAAATCCCTCTTGTTAGCAGTCATAATGTAGCTATTGTCAATCTTATATGATGAAAGATCTAGTTATTGTACTGAGAACAAATTATCTACTTTCATGCTTTTAACATGTGACCAGTATAAAAAGGCAAAAAGATAGGACACTGAAAGAAGAACTCCCCAGGTCAGTAGGTACCCAATATGCTATTGGAGATCAGTGCAGAAATAACAAAGAATGAAGGGATGGAGTCAAAGCAAAAACAACACCTAGTTGTGGATTTGACTGGTGATCAGCCCTGGGTGTTCATTGGAAGGACTGATGTTGAAGCTGAAACTGCAGTCCTTTGGCCACTTGCTGCGAAGAGCTGACTCATTTGAAAAGACTCTGATGCTGGGAAAGATTGAGGGCAGGAGGAGAAGGGGACAACAGAGGATGAGATGGTTGGATGGCTTCACTGACTCAATGGACATGAGTTTGGGTGGACTCCGGGAGTTGGTAATGGATAGGTAGGCCTGGCATGCTGCGGTTCATGGGGTCGCAAAGAGCTGGACACGACTGAGTGACTGAACTGAACTGAGAGGAGCAAAGGGCTTCCCAGGTGGTGCTGGTGGTAAAAAACCTGCCTGCCAATGCAGGAGACATAAGAGATGTGGATTCAGTCCCTGGGTCAGGAAGATCCCCTGGAGGAGGGCATGACAACCCACTCTGGTGCTCTAACCTGGAGAATCCCATGGACAGAGGAGCCTGGCGGGCTACAGGCACAAAGTCAGAGACTACTAAAGCGACTTAGCATGCGCACATACAAAAGAACAAATGTAGAGCTTTGTCATTTCTTACATGTCCATTGGGCATTGAAGCTCCCCTGGTGGGCATGGGGTCAATTAAATGCTTGGAAGAATTCCTGTCAGCCTGGGTTCCCCCACCAGGGATTGAACCTACAGTGAAGATATAAGCTGGAAATTCACAAAAGAAGTTCAGATGATGAACTCACATGGGCCAGTATACTAATTCACCATGGAATACAAAATTGACAATTCAGGCAAGGAGCAATGACCAGGTTGGTAATATTTTTGGGTCTGATAATACAGTGGGACAGCCAGGCATTGTTTCAGGTTGAATAGTGAAAGCTGTCTGGCAACAAAACCAAAACCAAAAATCCATAAAAAAACCAAACCAAGGCCAACAAAGCCAAAAAGAACGTGTGAAGTCCCAACCCCAGTATTTCAGAATTTGACCTTATTTGGAAGTAGGGCGTTTGCAGAGGCGACCAAGTTAAAACGAGGTCATCTGGGAGTGCTCCAATCCAACGTATGAAAAGAGAAATTTGGGCCCAGAGAGCAAAACGCACAGAGGAAAGAGGATATGAAAACACAGGAGCAGACGGCCACGTTCAGGAGCTGGGGTTGTATCGAACTTTCCTGTGACTCCGCGGAAGGGTTTCAGGCGAGGGGAGGAGAAGAGTCGGCTCCGGTTAGATTTGGCGTCTTTGGCCAGCTCCCTGGAGAAAGGGCGGGAGGGTCAGGGATGGAGAGCGCGGGGGAGGGCCATGTAGTTCAGGGGGGAGTTGACGCGGCCGAGACTACGGGGTGGCGATCCATGGACGTGAGGACCGGGTCCACTCAGGTGTGTGTCTGTGGGGAGAAGACTCCCTCCACTATGGACAGGAGGACGGGGTCCAGTCAGGTGTGTGTCTGTAGGGAGAAGACTCCCTCCACTATGGACAAGAGGACGGGGTCCACTCAGATGTGTGTCTGCAGGGAGAAGACTCCATCCACTACGGACAGGAGGACGGGGTCCACTCAGGTGTGTGTCTGTAGGGAGAAGACTCCTTCCACTATGGACAGGAGGACTGGGTCCACTCAGGTGTGTGTCTGTAGGGAGAAGACTCCCTCCACTATGGACAGGAGGACTGGGTCCACTCAGGTGTGTGTCTGTAGGGAGAAGACTCCCTCCACTATGGACAGGAGGACGGGGTCCACTCAGGTGTGTGTCTGTAGGGAGAAGACTCCCTCCACTATGGACAGGAGGACGGGGTCCACTCAGATGTGTGTCTGCAGGGAGAAGACTCCATCCACTACGGACAGGAGGACGGGGTCCACTCAGGTGTGTGTCTGTAGGGAGAAGACTCCCTCCACTATGGACAGGAGGACGGGGTCCACTCAGGTGTGTGTCTGTAGGGAGAAGACTCCCTCCACTATGGACAGGAGGACGGGGTCCACTCAGATGTGTGTCTGCAGGGAGAAGACTCCATCCACTACGGACAGGAGGACGGGGTCCACTCAGGTGTGTGTCTGTAGGGAGAAGACTCCCTCCACTATGGACAGGAGGACGGGGTCCACTCAGGTGTGTGTCTGTGGGGAGAAGACTCCCTCCACTATGGACATGAGGACTGGGTCCACTCAGGTGTGTGTCTGTGGGGAGAAGACTCCCTCCACTATGGACATGAGGACTGGGTCCACTCAGGTGTGTGTCTGTAGGGAGAAGACTCCCTCCACTACGGACAGGAGGACAGGGTCCACTCAGGTGTGTGTCTGTAGGGAGAAGACTCCCTCCACTATGGAGATGAGGACAGGGTCCACTCAGGTGTGTGTCTGTAGGGAGAAGACTCCCTCCACTACGGAGAGGAGGACAGGGTCCACTCAGGTGTGTGTCTGTAGGGAGAAGACTCCCTCCACTATGGACAGGAGGACTGGGTCCACTCAGGTGTGTGTCTGTGGGGAGAAGACTCCCTCCACTACGGAGAGGAGGACAGGGTCCACTCAGGTGTGTGTCTGTAGGGAGAAGACTCCCTCCACTATGGACAGGAGGATGGGGTCCACTCAGGTGTGTGTCTGTAGGGAGAAGACTCCCTCCACTATGGACAGGAGGACGGGGTCCACTCAGGTGTGTGTCTGTAGGGAGAAGACTCCCTCCACTATGGAGATGAGGACAGGGTCCACTCAGGTGTGTGTCTGTAGGGAGAAGACTCCCTCCACTATGGACAGGAGGACGGGGTCCACTCAGGTGTGTGTCTGTGGGGAGAAGACTCCCTCCACTACGGACAGGAGGACTGGGTCCACTCAGGTGTGTGTCTGTAGGGAGAAGACTCCCTCCACTATGGACAGGAGGACTGGGTCCACTCAGGTGTGTGTCTGCAGGGAGTAGACTCCCTCCACCCATCCTCATTCTCTATACCAGGTATTTCATGGTTTTGTCTCTCTTAATCCAAGCATGGGTGTTTATCACTGGACTGGATAACTCCAAAAACTAACAAGGACCTTAATAACAGGGTTAGATGCCCGAGGTCTTTTTTTTTTTCTTTTTACACCTGCAGAATATGAGTTTTTCACATAAAATTAGAATTATAAGGTCAAATATATTTGAAGAAAGGTGAGTTAAGTACTTTGAGAGAGGCATTTTTACTATAGAATTTATAGAACCTTTTATCTTCTGGTGGGCCTTGTGTTTAATGAGGAAAGAGTATTTGATATTTTTCCCCTCAGCCAAACATCTGCCAGCATGATCGTTCTAAGGAACACAGAATGGGAAATGTCGTTTTGCATCATCTTGGCTTCACGACCATGATCCACCATGATACTTCTGGAATGTGTCTTTCCGTCTGTTGAAGGAAGAATTATTTCAAACCATGGGGAAATACCATGAAGAGTCCAGCCATCCAAATATTGACACTCCAGTGATCAGAGGGTTGTTTTATAACCATGTGAGGTTCCAGGGATCTTCACTTATCAGGGTTCATTGTATGCCCAAGACTTAAAATCAGTAACCTAACTGCAGTTTGTGGACTAGAGTCTGTGTCGGGTTGAGCAGGTGGGCGTCCATCCTGTATTCTCTCTACTCAGCCGTGGGTGAAAACGTAAAGTTTTCAGGATATGCCAACTTGCTGTAACTCATCTCTTTTCAATGGGATTTTTGATGGGCTGTCAGGAAAGAAGTGCACTGTTCCCTGAGGAACTGAGTGAACCACCTATCTTTCCCTCCTCTTGTTGAAACAAGCAATATTGGTGATCGCAGATACGCGCTGTTGGGGCAAAGAGTGGGAAAGTTAACAAAGATAGATTCCATTAAGACGAACAGAGGCGTTTCTCAACTACCCCCCCCCCCACCCCGCCCCGTTCCAATTCCTCTTTTGCCATTGCATTAATTAGAAATTTAGGTAAATGACATCAGTGCCCCAATTTTTTATATCTGCCAGGAGAACAATTAGGCCATTAGAAGTAACAAATGGTTCGAACTCATGTTGCCTGTTGAAAATTTTCAAGCTACATTATTTCTGACAAGAAAAAAACAAATAATAGTTGTTTTGGCCAATTCTTACCACGAGCAGTGTCAGCTCCAGCAGATGCAGCTGAGCTCTAGCTCTCTCCCCGTCGTCACGGCTCATTAGAGTCTGCTGACTCTGGTGGGTTCCCATTCCTTTAGGTAAACAGTTATTTACATGAACTGCGACATTTTTCTTTTGGTGACAATTTCTAATTGTTCAGGCAACCAACGGTGATATATTAAACCTTCAGAAAAAGGCTTCACCTGTGAAACAGATTACTTGAAATTAACTATCCTTTCAAAAGAAAGGCAAAATTTCAAGATGGACAAATTAGAGCCTTCTCAGGCACATATGGTAAGTGTTTCCAGCACATTCCCACTGGTACCCACCCCACTGAACAATTCTTCATGACGGAGTGGAGACTTCCTGGCTCATCTGGGGGTCCTCTCTCTGCCAGCATTTGCCCGCAACATGCTCAGAAGGGGTCTCGCTCGGACTGAGAGTCCAGTGGCTCCCCCAGCATTTGTGGCTTCACTGACTCCATCGACTTGGCTTCTGGAGTTTAACTCTTGCCGAGGCGAGGGTGGAGGTGAGGCTCTCCCTGCAAACCCCCCATCTCTCAATGCCTTTCCCCATGATTTCTGCCAACTTAAATGGCCATTGAATATCTGTTAATGCTCATCAATTAGCCACGCCCATGTGTGCCCGGCGCCCGGTAGATTGATGTCCCCAGCCGTAAGCAGGGACAGGAAGGGTCAGGTGAAATTAATCACCAGCATGTAAGCCTGGGATGTTTGCGCTGCTTGCGGTCCTGGGTTCAGTGTACTGAGCGTAGCATGTTAAAAACCAAGGTTAAACCCCTGCTGGTTTAGGTTGAATAGTGTCCCGTCCCCCCCCCCCCCCCCCCCCCCGCGCCAAATTTCATGTCCTTCCTGGAACCTCAGGATGTGACCTTCCTTATTTGGTAAGAGTGGTTTTTCTTCTTAATTTTTAAAATCTTTTTTTGGCCATACCATGTGGCTTGTAGGACCTTATAGAAACTGTACCCTGGGCAGTGGGAACACCAACTCCTAACCATTGGACAGCCAGGGAAGTCCTAATAGTGTCGTTCCTGATGCAACTAGTTAAGATGAGATCATATGAATCAGAAAGGGCCCAATATCAATATGATCCGTGTCAGACACACAGAGAGGCGGACAGGAGAAACATCCAAAGAGGTGGATGCAGAGACGGGAGTGATGTGTCCACAAGCCAAGGAATCCAGGGACGAGGCATGGAACCTATTCTCCTCCTGAGCCTCCAGAAGGGACTGAGCCTGCCAATAAATACCTGGATCTCAGGCTTCTGACTTCCGGACCGGTACAAGAGTCAATTTCTTGTTTTACTCCACCCAGTTTGTGGCACTTTGTTATGACTGCGCTAGGAAATCAACACACAGGCTTTAAACGAGGCCTCCAGCAGTGAGCGGGTTCATTCAGGCATGTGCTGTACAAGATCATAACTTCCTTGGATTTTCAGTGCCTCCAAATCCATCTTTCCCCAGGTGTCACTGTTAATATCCTTCTGTGTAGCATCATTTAAGTGAATTTTTAAAAGTCCCGCACAGAGCAAACATTTAAAACATGCAAGTTTTTCTTTTCTTTAAGAAAATAAAAAGTGAAGTATGCTTTTAATGTAGTTGGGACAATTAAATGAGCACCAGTTTTCTGTTCCTCTGTGAGAAACACCAGCGAATCAAGTGATGAGTGGAAAAGGATGTGGTTTTCAACATGCATTCCTGCTTCCCTTTGACACTGGCTGGCAAAACCTCAATCACCTTCCACTTGCCTCTTTCCTGCATCATCGATGAACCAGGAGGAGGCCTGCCCTGGGTGTGGGGGCTGCTGGCGTCTTCTGCTGTCTCTGCTGATTAACACCCATCTTATGCCAGATCCTCACTCATTTTGCATGGAGTGGAAAAGCAGTATGTATAACTGTGTAGCTTCCCAGCTTACCTCTTACATGCAGCAACTGAGACTCTCCCTGTGAGTAGGTGAGTCTTTCTGTCTCTGCCCAGTTCATGTAAGAGTGAGAACTAGGTGATGAGGGCATTCCAATGCTGAACCTGCAGACGCTTCCACAACAAGAGGTTCACTTCGAGTTCTCTGACATCCTAGAGAGATTTTGATGGGTTGGAGAGCTCAAGTAAGTTTCTTATGACCACATAGCCAAGAAGTAATGGAGCTGAGATCTGAACCTAGATTTTCCTTAACTCAGGTTCCAAACTTATGAGAATGATCTTGTGATCTCACAGTATTCATTGTATGCAAGAGTGAATCATCCGGAAGTAATCTATTCGTATCTCACATTCAGAGGACACAGGGAAAAACACACATGTTTATCCCAATGGATGCAGACAAGCTATTTGATAAAAGTTAACATTTGACCTTGGTAATGTCAACAAGGAGAAAGAGGAGGGTCCTTGAGCATGGAAGCATCAATGTCGTTCATCAACGTGGTCAGAAAATCACCAGCCTCCCCCACCAGGTCTATTCAACATCATCCCTCCTGCTGTCAGGAATGACTCAGGGTGACCACCAGGATATCTATGGGAAAAGGTTACTTTGTAACTTTTACTAACAGGAAATAAAGTCAACTCCTAATTACTGGAATAGAGGAGATAAATTAGCACTGTTTCCACTTGACAGATGGACTATTTGTGAACCTTAAAGGGCACGACTGAAAACTACGAAGACAATTTTATCCAATTTTAGTTAATATTTAAAACATTTTAACAAAAATTTAATTTTAAGCTAGTCAGTAGGTTTTTATTGACCACAAAACAATCAAAAACATATAAACCGTATATTCCCGGCCAAAGATATTATCTGCAATAGCAACAGAAATATAAAATGTCTGCATAAAATTACAAAATGTCCTAGAGAAGTATTAAAAATTATACAAGTTTGCCAAGGGACAGAAAAAAACCTTAAATGAACATAAAGAATAATGTTCCCGTAAGAGAAGATTTAGTAGTGCAGATGTCAACTTTCGCCTAATTCATCTCCAAGTTCAATGAATATCCAATTCTAGTCCCAGTGGGGTTTGGGTGGAACTTAACAAAATGTTGTTAAAGTTCATCTGGAAAAATAAATGGCTGAGAAGAGCCAAGGAAATTTTGAAAAATAAGAATAATGAGCGAGGCCTTGACCTACTAGATATTAAAATACTAGAGTGATTAGAACAATGTGCTCTTGGTGCAGGGATAAATGGATCGATAGGATAGAAAAGAAATTTCAGAAAGAGACATCAATAATTCACGTGTAACAAAGATGACATTTTAGGGCAGCAAGAAAAGGATAGATTATTCAGTAAATAGTTTGGAGCAAATAGGATATGGAATAGGAAAGTCAAATCCCTACTTTATAATTAGGCTAAAAATAAGTACCCGAAAGATGAGTATTTTAAGCTTTAGGAATGGATCTATATTAGAACCAAAAAAAAATTCCATGTAAAAGTTTATCTAATTTTTCTGTGGCAAAGGCTTTTGCAAGTGTGGAATCAAATGGAAAAACCAAGAAAGGACTGAAGATGAATCTGAATTTATAAAAACATACTTACAAGTGAAAAAAAGACAATGCCAAAAAATCATGAAGCAGTTTTGCAACTTACATTGCAGTTCAAGTGCTAACATCTCTAATATGTGAGGGGCTCTTCAAATTACTGAGGAATAAACCAGAAACCCCCGCTGTTAGGAAGTTATCACTGTACACACAGGACGCTCTCTGTGGGTCTGTCTTTGTCTCGCTCGCTCATTCTCTTTCTGTCTTTCTCTGTCTCTTTATCATCTACACCACACACGCGTGCGTGCGCGCACACACACACACACACACAAGTATTTTCAGTCTGGTACGATTAAAATAGCAGAAACAAAATAAAAGTGTCCAGCAGACTCAATGTGTCCAGCACTAGGAGTCTAGTTATATAAATTATGGCATATGTATATGGTAGGGTAATGTATAGCCAGGAAGAAAGATACGGTTTGTGATTATTTTGGAAAATCTCTAATCCATGCTATAAAATATGAAGGCAAGGTAAGAGACTCTGTGTGTGTGGTGTGGGTGTGAGTGTAGGGTTGTGTGATAGGAATCAAAGAACACTGTTTTCAGTGACTATATTTGAGGAGATGAACTAAGGTTGTTACAGAGATAGAAAGGAGGCATATGGTTGAGCTTTCTAATTTTGTCCATGCATTTTTTAAAGTTCAATGGACGTTATTGAAACGAGTTTATAAACAAGTTTAGTTTTCTTCCACTTCTCTCTGGTTCTAAAAACCAACAAAAATGGATAAAAATTAAATTAGGAAAAAATTATGGAAAGAAAAAGATGGAGGAGATTTTTAACGGGTAATTAAATAAAAGGGAAGAAATATAAACGGGCAATAAGCATAAAATCTTTAAATTTTGTGACCCCATGGACTGTAGCCCACCAGTCTCCTCAGTCCATGGAACTTCCCAGGCAAGATTACTGGAGTGGGTTGCCATTTCCTTCTCCAGGGGATCTTCCCAACCCAGGGATCGAACTCCCGGGTCTCAGACGCTTTACCCCTCTGAGCCACCATGGAGCCCAGTAATTAAATATAAATAAAAATGAAATATTGTTTGATATAAAATTGCTTATATAAATTTTAGTTACAAAAATATTTTGATGATAATACACAATGTTGGGAGCATACTGAGAAATGGGCACAGTTAAAAGTAAAGTATACAGCAAAGCCTGTCTGGTTAAAGATTTCACAGTATTTTAAGTTCCACCTTAAGTTTCATCCTGTAGAAATAATCATGGACGTTAATAAAGACTTGGCTTCAGAGATTTTTACTGCAGTGTTTTGGTGATAGGAAAAAAAAGTGTAATCAGCTGTATATTCACGGTACATTCATACCATGAAATACTAGGCAACCATTCAAAATCGTTGTGGAAAACAATTTGGTATAAATTATTTAGTGTAAAATGCAGACAATAAAACAGTCCAAATGGTTTGAGCCAAAATTTAATCTAAAAAGTGTGAATTCTCACGGCAAAATCTATCTAGGAAATGCACCAAAATATTGAAATGGATGTTCCTAGATCATGGGATTGTGATGGATTTTGACTTTTCTTCCTCTACTTGCCCATCTGTAAATCCCTGCCATCTATATTCTCCAGCCAGTTGCAGAAAATGGCCATCTCATTCATCTTTTGAGCCGAACTTGTTTGAACACCCACTGTGTGCAGTGCTCCACGCAGCTCCTGCAGGGAGTTCACGGTCCCGTGAAGACAGACTCACTGGAAGGATGCTGACCAAAGGCACCTGCCGACTCCCATCGAAGACGGGAGCACGGGGACTGTCCTGAGAAAGACGTTCCTGGAGTCTCCCGAGTTCCCGTCTAAATCTCTGGGATGACCTCTAACGCTTTCAGATGCAAATCCCCCGGGCAGTGAAGTCTCTGTGACTTCTCTCCCCACCCTCAGCCCATTCTGGAGGAAGGTGTCACGGGATCTTACCTTATCTCAGCTTGAGGAGCAAGGCGCTCCTCAGCGGAGGGCTGGACAGCAGTTGGGAGGGCCACATGGCCGGGCTTGGCTGCCCTCCTGGGTGGGGCTGGGGAGAGCCCCAGGAGTGAGGTCAGAGCCAGCACCATGATGCACTCAGGGCCATTCTCCAGGCCGTCGGTAATACTTTCATTATTTCCAGATTCCTCTGAAAGGCAGCCGAGGTCTGTCCAGATCTGCAGAGAATACTGACACAGGTGGGGGCTGTGTCCCCACCCCCGGCTGCCCAGCTCGGCGCCTGGCACGTCTGGATGCCCCGCGGAGATCTCGGAATGGGGACTGAAAGAGCCTCCCCTCTGAGACCGCCCTCCACGGGCGCATCTCCTCCAGGGTAAGCTGTTCCCCCGCGCCCCTCACTTCACTGGCGGTGTGCGGTGTCCGGGATGGGCCATCACCCCTGCGTCCTTTATGGCTCCATACTTAACTGCTGCTCCACGCGGCCCAGTGACTTCCTCCCTCGACTGGAGCTACTCTAGGCTTTCGTGTTTCTGCGTGCGTCTGTGTCCCATTCACCTGCGTGTAAACACAACTACACGGCGAGGCGATGTCCCCTGAAACGCCACACTCTTTCTCCAAACACACGTGCTATGGGCACACACACACAGAGCAACAGACACAGACATACATACACACACGCAGAGACACATAGACACACCCACAGATGCACACAGACACACACTGACCCACAGACATAGGCACACAAATAGACACACAGAGACACGCGCGCATGTGCGCGCGCGCACACACACACACACACACACACACACAGTCCTTTAATTATTTCACAGCTCTAGAGTCCGTCAAACACACACCCAGTAAAATAGTTTGTTGTAAGACTGGTAGCAGGTGCAGGGAGCAGCCAGCCTATAGCAGCCTCACCCCTCTTCCCATTGGAGGGTCCTTTGAGGTCCAAACCAGATGGGAGGCCTCACGGTGCACCTAGCCCTTGGAGACCGGTCAGCCTGGCTCTCCAGTAGGAAAGCTGGAACATTTGGCAGCTTTGGTCCCAACTGTCTAGGCTTTCCCTGGAATTTCACTGCATTAAAGGCTCTAAGCAAGGCACTTGGAGAATGTGGCTCTAACATCTCAGAGCTGGTCAGCTTCCCCATCGAGTCTCCTCCTGCTGAATAATTGTGACCAGTTATAGTTTTTATTCTGTTGTTAATTTCACGCCTTATGCTAAGTCCATATTGAGTACTTAATCTTGTTAAGAAACATCCACAAAATATTTATTACTGGGAGATTTAATTCATAGGTAATTGCATCCTACTTTTTTTTCCTAAAAAACTTTTATTTTATGCCTTTTTGTGGAATAATTAAAAACATCATTTTCGTTTTGATCTTTGGGGGATTAAAAGTATATTTAATCATGCTATGTTTTTTTATTATTATTTTTGTTCCTGTGTTATAGCAAATGTGCAGTGGTTTTTATCTCCTCTTTGTACTTGCAATAACATATTATTTGACCATGAATCACTTTAATGGATTGAAACATAAGCATGTGAATTGAAAAATAGATACATTAGTCAAATCAATAAATAAATATGAAAATATATTTCTACGATGAAAAACCATCTTGGCTACTGTGTCCTCCAACTTGGACAGAGAGAGCTGAAATATACGGCCGTAAAATATAGCTTGCCATGTCAACTAGCCAGTGCCTGCAGCCTAAAAGGAATTTTGAGCACTGGGTAAGTAGTATTTCATCAACAAAATCATAAAATAAAGACATTAAAATGAAGGGATGATGGAGTGCCACAGGACGTTTGTAAAATCACCCTTCAGTCTGAGGCTGGAGTAGTTTAGTATTAGACATCTCATGCTTTCATATAAATTTGCTTACCAATAGCATGTAAAGCAAGCAGTGTTACCAGGCTGGCCCTGTAGCAAATATATTTCTACTATTTTTGCTGGACAAACTTTGCTTGCACTCAATGGTCCAGCTGGGGTAGAAATAAATAATTCATCTCTGGTCTAAAAAAGTATGACTATGACAATCTTCACCCAGAGTATTTGCCTTTGCTAATTAATGACTTAACAGCATTCCTTTTAGCTATTCAAAAGCCAGCTACCCCATTTTATATACTCCTTCCTGTGTGCTGTCTTTATTGGATGAAATCCCCTATTACTCATAATCAATGTTCAATCTCTAATTTCATAAGATAATAAAATGGGCTGCAAGGATTATTAGTAGCTACATTGTGTAACTTATCAGTTATTTGTCAGATGAATGTCGGAATATAATTAACATGCATTATTTTAACGAATACAACTGAGATATAAGGATTTTAAGTGACTTGCCTTTCTCAGAAACTAGGCACAAAATACAGTAAGGAGATCTGTATTTGCATTTATTTACATAACGACATGCTTTTTTTTTCTGTTGCACTTAGTATTAGTTAATATCTTTCAACTGCAAATTGCTGCAATTTGTTGTTTGATTGTATTTTTATACACATTAATGAGATCAAGCAGCATTAATTAAAATTTGTAGGTTCTATTGGATGGGGGCTAAAATTGGATGGATGAGTTGTGTAGCTGTGAGATCAGGTAGAAACATTCTAGATTCAGAGCTGGAAGGTCTTCTAGAGTTTTTGTCATCCATGCCATTTCCTAGACTCCCTCAAAGAGAAAAGGGAGTTTTCTCTGCTTCTCGCAGGCCCCACCTCTGGACCTCTGTGTCCTACCTTGGCCGGTGATGAAAATTATGTGGCAGAACTGAGCACTGTAGGATGTGAATGTAAGGGATAAACTTTTTAGCTTTTACTCCTCTCTCTAGTTTAAAGCACTGGACTCTTTTTTTTCCTTCTCTGTTGTTGTTCTTCAGTTGCCAAATCAAGTCATGTCTGGTTCTTTGCAACCCCACGGACTATAGCACACCAGGAAGCTCTGTCTGTCACCATCTCCTGGAGTTTGCCCAAGTTCACGTCCATTGAATCAGTGATGCCATCCAACCGTCTCATCCTTTGTCGCCCTCTTCTCCTTCTGTCTTCCATCTTCCCCAGCATCAGGGTCTTTTCCAATGAATTGGCTTTTTGCTGCTCTTGGTCTATCCAAACTGCTATTGATAGTCAGCCTGGGAACCAAGCAAGACTCCCAGCTCAGATTTTGGTTTATAATTTAGAATTTATCCTTTCTTCTCCCACAAGGATGGTGACCTATCCCAGGAGCTGGTCTCTGCAAAGCAGAGGCTGGGAGTCAGAGCTCACGTGGCATTTGAGGTGTCCAGCCTGGCCCTCCGTGGGCTGCTTGGGAGACAAGTCTGCTCCCCGAGAGGGAGCTGAACCATGGGAGCTCTGAGACGGGATGCAGGTAGGAAGCCTGGGGCCCCGCTGGGAGCTTCAGCGGGCACCCCTTTTGCATTATGTCATCTGGCCACCGGGAGCGTGGCTCTGGGAACCCACCAGGGAACCTTACAGTCCCGTCATCACACACTGTCCATTTTAGCAACTGGAGTGAGGGCAGAGCCCCTGAAACAGGAGGCAGACTGGCTCTGCCCTCCTTCCCTGTCCAAAATCATCCCTGCCCCAGCAGAGGCAGGAACCCACGGGGCACTCACAGCCATCTGGCAGCCAGCACAGGGAAGGAACACTTTTGGAGGGGCTGGGCACATCTTACTGCCAAAGATCCAACTGTGCCAGTCTCAACGTGCGCTTTGTATGAGACATTTCATTTAGGGCGACTGGTATGACACAGCTCGCCTTTCCCCCTGCCCCCGCTTTTGCTTGCGTGCGTTCTCTGGTTTACTCTCTGTCCAGTTGGTTTCGGTTACACTGTAGCCCACCCACATGCATGGTGCCAAGATGGGTGAATAAAAGTCAGAAGCAATTGAGGGCAATTGCGGTGACACCTCTGTGGACCATCTGCAAACGCCAGGGATGTGCTTGTGGAACATGCTAGCCCGATTTTGCAATCTGTAGTTCAAACTTCTTTCTTTTCAATTGTTTTTTTTGGGGGGGGCATGGGGGGCAGAGTATACAGAAACTCATTGAAATAAAAATTATTTTTCAATCACAGATATGTTGGTGCTGCTTAAATGCCATATGGGGAATACTGTATGCACATAAACATTTAAAATAATGCCAGTAAAAATTATAGTGACTCATTGTGCAGACCACCCTGGGCTAGCCAGCTTCAGCTGATTTTGAGCACAGCGCTGTTTCTAGGTCAACATCAGGTTTATTTAATGTATCGACCTCAACATACTTTTGTCATTAAAGTTACTAATAAATGTGATTTAATTTTTCATGCAGTAAATTGTTTATTGTCCTGATGCTGTGTGCTTGGAGGAAATCTCAGGGTCATTTCTTATACAAAGCACCTTCCATTTACAGAAACGCCAGGCTTATGGCTACAGCTGTATTTCTTGTGTCTGAGTCCTCATTCCCTGAGTGTGAAAACTTTATTGCTCATTATCTACTGGGCTGTGATGAAGTGACAGATGATTTATTGGGAGCCAAAAACTGTGTTTCAACGGCGAACATTTTTATCCTTTTGTGCTACGGTCCTGCCGGCCTCCTCTAACTGCCGAGGCACAAATAAACGCAGCTCCGGGCTGGAGGGGCTGGCGGGCTCCCTCATAAAGGCCCACATTTCAGATCGCACTCTGTTCCTAATTTGATTCAATTCCCCTTTGTTGCTTAAAAATTCAATTTGTTTAATTGAGCTGTTTGACAGTAAAATCTGAATTCCATGCATTTTAACCATTCATATTAAATTTCCCTCTGTATAGTACTTTTATTAATGTGCTTTACAGGCGGAGGCTTAATTTAAATTTGGTGACCTCACAAGCTTATAAAAAGATCTGAATTCTTTTTTTGCCTCTCAAACCTAAATTAAAATGAATCAATGCAAACCAAAGGTACAGTTGTGATTCTTGGGCTGCATTTAATGAGTCAGGGAGAGAAAAATGCTGAGGTATGGGAGTGTGGAGGGTGAAGGGGTGTGTGTGCCTCTTTTATATGCGTATTTTCATATTTTAATAGATGACATAATATTGTGGCAGAAATGAAAGTTTAAATGACCTGGCTTTAACGGTTAAAAAAGCAACTCTCTATTCTCCATTAAAAAGGTAGGTGAAGCATTGTAGGATGGCTTATACATTGTCTACTTTTTACAGGGTTACACTTTTATTGACATTTAAAGAGCTGAACATCTTTTCCTTTAGGATTAATAAGATATCCAGAAACCAACATAAGATTTTTAAGGTTTACTAAACTTTAATCTGTAAAATTTAATAGCAATATCCGAGTCGTTATGTGTATGTAGAATGCCGTGTGCCTTTACAAACACTTTTGAGCAATGAATTATGTTACAAGAATGGGTTGGCTGTGTATCATTATGTCCAGGTAAATGCCAGAATGATGACATAATTGGTAGTTGGGAGTAAAATACAACCCCAGTAAAATGTTACTAAGGTAAATGTGGAAGGCTTGTAATTCATTATACATAAACATGACTTCTAGGTATTTATCATTTTGTGAAATATAGGCTAACTTGATCTCACCAGGCATTGTGTTTCTCCCTCCTTTGTTATTTCATTTAGATTGTGACCGTGTTCTGCTTCAAGATCTCTAATTCCTTTTTATTCCACCCTTTTCCAGGGGACCCCAGTGAATTTTAAGTCTCTTTCCACACACTGGAGACCAAGTATTCTGTAAATGCTAAATCCTGAAAGCTGGCCTTAATAGGGAGGAGAGTCCACCAATTTCAGACAATGATAAATTTATGGCTTTGGATGAAAGGTCAGATGGCTATTTCAGGCATCGAAACAGCCCAATTTCATAATACCCGGCACCTTCAGAAAAGACATTTTTGCACCCTGGTGCCTGTTAGTTCCTGCTAAAGACGCATAGTGATAGTTTGGGAGTCGGGAGGCCCATTTCCCACCTGTGCGCCGCCTTCCCGTCGCCCTGGGCGACTGTTTAACTTTTAACCCACTTGTTCACACAGCCTACATGCGTAAAAGTACAATGCACCACACAAGGAATTGGGTCTGGCAACATTGTTTTATGCCGTTTGCCAGAAGACACATTACTCATGTGTTCAGACATTTTCTTCTGTCCCAAAGTAAGAAGTCATTTTCTCTAAATGGCCACTTTCGCTTTAAATTTATCCGGTTTCAGGCCATCTTGGCCCCTCAACATGAACAAGGCATCTCACTAAGATAAAGAAGGCAGAGTCAAAAATGCCATTGGAAAGGGCCTTTGTTTGCATGTTCTTTTGGGGGTGTTTGGGTTTATAATATCTCATCAAGCCCCTGCTCTGCATTCCGGCCGCTGTCTAGTCCGGGGATAAGACGCCCGCTTTCTAACAAGGCGCCAGATCTCTCCCAAGATCTTGAGCTGCGGCCTGCGGTATTAGCCTCAGCATCACTTGGGGCTTCCCTTTCTGCGTTTAGGCCGGGGGGCATTTTGGAGTGAATGTGGCAGGAAACACATCTGATGCAACAGCTGTGGAGCACATGGCAAGCCCTTGGCCCCCCGGTTCATTAATGGTGCTAGAGAATGGTTAATGGAATCGCCTGGAATTAGCACTCTTTCCACTCACGGAGTCCATCTCTTCAAGCTGGGGGTAACCATGCTATGGAGATAGGAAACAGAGACAGAGAAGCAGAGGAGAAGTTCCATAGAACCCCAACACAATTGGGGCATCTCTAGGTCAGTGGGTGACATGCTTCAAGCATGTGTTTAACCTGGAGGCTTCTGCAATCCACAGAAGCAATAGAAAAACACTAGCTTGTCTAACCTTATTTATTCCTGCATTCCTTGCATGTTTTTAATTTATCTATTTCTCTTCCTCAGATATTCCCCTAAAGGCGACCACCCCAGTTTACAGAGTGACAAAGAACAGGATTGGATGGCTGAGATTTTCTCTATAAATATTCCTGAGTTGACAAGGGTATTTTGTTCCATCCAGAAACTGAGAAACCCATACGAAAAGACCTCAGGTTTTCTAGAAGGGGATCATGCTTTTTAACTGAAAGAAAAGTAGCAAACAGACCTTCAGTGTATGGGTGAAATGTGCTATTTAAAGGGAAGGTGAAATTACCTTTTCTCTAGTAAATCATGTTGGATAAAATTCAAGATGAAATAGCTGCTGTCTGCATCTGCTGTCATCTAAATGGTAAGCCTGTTGAGGTCCCAATGCCTAGGCAAAGGGGATGGAAAAAAAACTGATGAAGATGATGGGGAAGGAGAAAAGAAAATTAAAAGACGTTTCCTAACTCTTCTTGTAGATCTTCCCTCAAGACCTTTATGGAGCGAAAAATCAGAACAGAGGATGCCAAAGAGTCAACAGTCAGGAATCTTTTTTTGTGTGTGGGAGTGGATGATTGACCATAGAGAGACATGATTTTTTGGACTGTCCTGCCCACCCACTACAGAATGAAGAGGAGATAAGAAATCAGAGATCCGTAACTTCCACAAACTGGACAACTAAAAGCTGACTTGGGGTTTTTAACCTTCTCAGTGCAAGGGTAAACCTATGGTGACTGCACAAAATTCTTATTTTTTCTGCCACCACCTGAAGCATTGCATTTCCTCTTTGTTTTCTTTCATGGTCTCCTCTCTTCCTCCACCAACCCTAGAAACAGCTTAGGGGAACAAAATCGTGCTTTTCTTTGATTAACTCTTTGTAATGGTAAAGTGCTTGTCATACAGGGAATGGTAGTGAGTGCCTTGGCTTCCGCTTCACTTAACTCAAAAGACTTTGTTAAGATAAAGGAGTCAATTGATAATGCTAATGTCAACATTTAACACAATTTCTCAACTGTGGATTTCATTTATTTGGACAACACACAGTGCAAGGCCACTCTATGATGAGATGTGTCAGCTGGCTGAGCCACAGAGGACGTGTAGGTAGGCTTGCAGGTGGCTGCTGGGATAAGGTGATGTGTAAGTTGAACCTTAAACTATGAGAAATATTTATATTGGCAGAGAGGATAAAAGTCATTCTAGCCTGAGAAGGTAACTGGGTTAGGAGTGACCTCCTTTGGTTATTTGGGGTCAGCAGTATGCAATGTTCTTCCTACATTATGAGAAACTCAATCTGAATCTTAAAGTGAGGGCTCTTGGGTTTGCGAGTCCGTGAGACCAGATTCAATTCTCGTTTTGTGATTTCCTGGCCATAGGCCCCCAGTGGCCCTCCGTTCCTCTTAGAGGGATGAGACGTGCAGACCAGACCCACTTCATGGGGTGTGGTGTGGACTGACTGCCATGATGGAGCACTCCCTTGGCTTTTCATGTGAGTGCCTAACACATTGAAGCTGGAATCTATCAGCATGCTTTGCTGTTGACTCTGATTCCATGGAGCCACCACTAGAAGCCGAGATCTTCCCAAAGTGCTGGATTCAGCCTGAGCGCTGCCAGAAAACTGGCTCAGGCACCAAATAATGCTAAACAACGGTGCCCAGACCTGGAGAGTAGGTTCTTTCTCCTCTTTAATTTTCAAGATAAATGTTTTTGTTATTTTGTAAAAATGGTAAAGATTTATTGCAAAGAATTAAGACTTTGATGGTAGAGAAGGAAATGGCAGCCCACTCCAGTATTCTTGCCTGGAGAATCCCATGGATGGAGGAGCCTGGTGGGCTATAGTCCACGGTATCGCAAAGAGTCAGGCACAACTGAGCGACTTCACTTTCACTTGAAGACTTTGATGAAGCTTCCCAGGTGGCACTAGTGGTAAAGAACCTGCTTGCCAATGCAGGAGATATAAGACATGTGTGTTTGTTCCCTGGGTTGGGAAGATCCCCTGGAGGAGGGCATGGCAACCCACTCCAGCATTCTTGCCTGGAGAATCCCATGGATAGAAGAGTCTGGAGGGCTACAGTCCATAGGGTCACAGACATGACCAAAGAGACTTAGTAGTGCTTCATGTTGAGTGGATTTTTCTTCTATCATTTTCTTTCCCACTTTGAAGGTGGCTGGGAAAAGGTAAGGGGAAAGAATTGTAATAACTTGGAAGCTTTCATATATTCAGTTTATGTATATATATATATATAAAACTATATACATGAGAAAAGAAGTGAAAGGCAAAGGAGAAAAGGAAAGATATACCCATCTAAATACAGAGTTCCAAAGAATAGCAAGGAGAGATAAGAAAGCCTTCCTCAGTGATCAATGCAAAGAAATAGAGGAAAACAACAGAATGGGAAAGACTAGAGGTCTCTTCAAGGAAATTAGATATACATTCAAGGAAATTAGGGAACATTTCATGCACAGATGGGCTCAATAAAGGACAGAAATGGTATGAACCTAATGGAAGCAGAAGATATTAAGAAGAGGTGGCAAGAATACACAGAAGAACTGTACAAAAAAGATCTTCATGACCCAGATAATCATGATGGTGTGATCATTCACCTAGAGTCAGACATCCTGGCTTGCGAAGCCAAGTGGGCCTTAGGAAGCATCACTATGAACAAAGCTAATGGAGGTGATGGAATTCCAGTTGAGCTATTTCAAATCCTAAAAGATGATTCTGTGAAAGTGCTGTATTAATATGCCAGCAAATTTGGAAAACTCAGCAGTGGCCACAGGACTTGAAAAGGTCAGTTTTCATTCTAATCCCAAAGAAAGGCAATGCCAAAGAATGCTCAAACTACTGCACAATTGCACTCATCTCACACGCTAGCAAAGTAATGCTCAAAGTTCTCCAAACCAAGTTTCGACATTACATGAACTGTGAACTTCCAGATGTTCAAGCTGGTTTTAGAAAAGGTGGAGGAACCAGAGATCAAATTGCCAACATCCGCTGGATCATGGAAAAAGCAAGAGAGTTCCAGTAAAACATCTACTTCTGCTTTATTGACTATGCCAAAGTCTTTGACTGTGTAGATTACAGCAAACAGTGGAAAATTCTGAAAGAGATGGGAATACCAGACCACCTGACCTGCCTCCTGAGAAATCTGTATGCAGGTCAGGAAGCAACAATTAGAACTGGACATGGAACAACAGACTGGTTCCAAATCAGGAAAGGAGTATGTCAAGGCTGTATATTGTCATCCTGCTTATTTAACTTATATGCAGAGTACATCATGAGAAACGCTGGGCTGGATGAAGCCCAAGCTGGAATCAAGACTGCTTGGAGAAATATGAATAACTTCAGATATGCAGATGACACCACCCTATGGCAGAAAGTGAAGAATTAAAGAGGCTCTTGATGAAAGTGAAAGAGGAGAGTGAAAAAGCTGGCTTAAAACTCAACATTCAGAAAACTAATATCATGGCATCCAGTCCCATCACTTAATGGCAAATAGACAGATGGAGAAACAATGGAAACAGTGAAAGATTTTATTTTGGGGAGCCCCAAAATCACTGCAGATGGTGACTGCAGCCATGAAATTAAAAGATGCTTGCTCCTTGGGGGAAAAGCTATTACCAAACTAGACAACATACTAAAAAGCAGAGACATTACTTTTCCAACAAAAGTCTGTCCAGTCAAAACTATGGTTTTTCCAGTAGTTATGTATGGATGTGAGAGTTGGGCTACGATGAAAGCTGAGCACTGAAGAATTGATGCTTTTGAACTGTGGTGTTGGAGAAGACTCTTGAGAGTCCCTTGAACTGCAAGGAGATCCAACCAGTCAATCGTAAAGGAGATCAGTCCTGAATATTCATTGGCAGGACTAATGCTGAAGCTGAAACTCCAATGCTTTGGCCACCTGATGCGAAGAACTGACTCATTGGAAATGCTGGGAAAGATTGAAGGCGGGAGGAGAAGGGGATGACAGAGGGTGAGGTGGTTGGATGGCATCACCGACTCAATGGACATGAGTTTGAGCAAGCTCTGGGAGTTGGTGATGGACAGGGAGGCCTGGCGTGCTGCAGTCCATGGGCTCTCAAAGAGTTGGACATGACTGAGGGACTGAACTGAACTGAACTGAATTGAGTATGCATGTCCATCTTGCCTCCTCTTCTACCCATTTTTAAAAAGGTTTTTTGATGTGGATAAGTTTTAGTCTTTATTGAATTTGTTACAGTATTGCTTCTGTTTTATATTTTGTTTTTTTGGCCAGGAAGCTTGTGGGATTTTAGCTCCCTGACCAGGGACTGAACCCATACCCTGCACTGGAAGGTGAGGTATTAACCACTGGATCACCAGGGATGCCCCTTCTACCCAATTTTAAGAAATTACATCATTTCCTTAGCATTTAACTTTACTACTCCATATACTCTCACATTTGGTGCTTATCTACTTTAAAAATGACATCTTTATTCCCCAGTAAAAAATTAGAAAATAGTGATGCTGCACTGGTTTTAACCTGCCCTTCCTCTTCACTACGCAACTGTTGAAACTGCATTTAGAGTGTTGAAGTTCTACACGTCTGGCTTTCATCCTTTTCTTGTAATTCTCACACTCACCGTGGTTTAATCTCCAGATCGGTGGTGGGTCCTCCTCGCCCATCCGTGGTTGGCTGTCTGTCTCTCTGTTTACTTGCTGACGGACCGTCTTTGCCCTCCAGGTGTTTCTACTGAAACACCTTATAGAGACGATATTTCTTGACTCCTTGAATGTTTGTTTTCTTTAATAGTTGAATTACAGTTTGGCCAGGTGCAACATTCTTGGGTTAACACTTTCTCTCCCTGAAGATTTGGTTAAGTGGACGGTTCTGAGAGCAGACCCATTCTTTTCCAGATCCCCAAAGGACTCTTCTCTTGGAAGATCAATACTTTTACTAGCACGTTATCTCAGTATTGATCATTCCATATCATTTTTTCTTGGTCCACAGAGTGCTCCTTCAATCTATTGATTCAACTTGTCTTATTTCTGGAAAGTTTTCCTAAATTATATCTCAAAGTTTTGTTTGGTTTTTCTTTTTCTGTTCCAATTTTCAGCTACTTCAGAAGTACCATTTATGTGTTTGCTGGACCTGTTTTTCTCTGTCTTGCCCATGTGTTACTTCCCACTCCTGTTTCACACGTGTCATTTATTTCCATTATATTTGTTCCATTTCTCTTCCTGTCTTCCATGGGCTCTCCTGTGTTGTCAGTAACAGATCTTTCTACCGTGCCATCAGTCACGTGACCTTCATTTCTCTGATGGTCAGAGTTTTTCATCCAGTTTCCTTTTTATTTCTTCTTTTATGGTTGCCTCTCTGTATTTTCTGAACTCCTGTAGCTTTGCTCTGAGGTTTTATATTAAAGAAGAAATTATTTCGTTAAGTTTTTCATGGTGCTTGTTTGGCCCCAATCTTTATCTGCTCCATGGAAACCTCTTTCTAGTGAGGGTTTTCTACGTACCATTTGTTTTCCTGTTAATCCCCTCCCCTTTCCAGTAATACTCTAAATGTGTTCTGTGCTTATTCGTTTTTTGAAAAAAATTATGACTCATCTTGGAATGGGGTGAATTATTCATGGGCCAGCCCTTTGAAGGAGTCTGATGCTGGCAAGGGCCAGGCCAGTGTTCTGGGAGAGCTGATCTCTTCTTGATTATTAGAAAAGTTCTTCACACAGTAAATTGTTTTGGCACTTAGCTCTCCACAGCCAGTGTTTGTTCATTCTGCTCATCTCTCTTGCTTCTCCATGTAACAAACAGAATCCGGGGGAGAATGCTTGACCAGCTGGTGTATTCAGTTCCTTGGTTCTGAACCAGGGATCTTAGATTCTGTACTCTTGGTATGTTGCCTGCTCTATAGAATTGTAACCTGAAAGCTTTTTACAAGCTCCAGGGCCACCAGCAGAGGCATTGTAGATGAGACTAACAGTTAAATCAGTGGATTAACCTCTGTCCTGTGACTGGGCCTCATGTAATCTGTTGAGGTTCTGAGAGAAAAGGACAGGTTCCTCTTGGAAGAGGAAAGCCAGCCTGTGGGCTTGAGCTGAAACCTCAGCTCTTCCTTGGGTCTCCAGCCGGTAGTCTGCCCTGAGACCCTGAGCTCGCCGACCTCTGCGGTCGTTACGAGCCACGTCCTTAAGACGAATGCCTCTCTGTGTGCATGTACACCCTATTGTTTCCGTTTCTCTGGAGAGCCCTGAATATTAGAGCATGTTTGAGGATGATCAGGGATGTTCCTGTGGGGATGGGGGTACCTAATGAGGAGGCAGATGGGCAGGAGACTGGGCCCTAGAGGCCACCCAGAGCCCAATCGCAGGCCAGGGAAGGAGCCTGGGAACGTGCTTCTAAGTGTGATGGGTAGCAAAGCTGTGCTAGACTGTTTGCAGCAGGGCTTCTGCACAGCTCTACCTGCATTCGTGCCGCCGGGCAACCCCTTCCACGTGGCATCAGGTTGAATAAGTGCCTCGGTTTCCTCAAGGGAACGGTACAGGGCAGTGCGTAGGTATGGAGTTTGTCCAGTCTTGCTGCTCTCTGATCCCTCCAGACCAGCTGGAGAGAGGCCTAGGCTAGCCTCACAGCGGCCGTGTAACCCACGGGGCTGAGGAGAACCACACCAGCTCAGCCCCTGTCTTGAGATCTCCAGTCTGAAAATTTCCACCCAGCTCAAGCTGGGTCCCCCGTTCATCACAGAAGTCAGCCAAGTGAGCCCTCCCTGGGAGAACCACCCAGACGACCCCTGGAATCTTGAGTAACAATACATGTCGGAGGAACACTGCATTTTGGGCAGTTTACCATGCAGGAAATGCTGATTCTCAGCAAACAAAGAGGGAAGAGCACAGAGCGAGACAACTGGGCAGTTGGAGTAACCAGCTGACCGATGATGCCTTGGCACAGTGGCCATGGTGAGGAGGTGGGAGGGGACTAATTCTGCACGTGTGTTTAAAAATTTACTGTATTGAAGTATAGTTGATTTACAAAGTTGTGTTAATTTTGGCTGTCCACCTAGTGACCCAGTTACACATGTATATACACATTCTTTCCCATTATGGTTTATCACAGGATATTGAATATAGTTCCTTATGTTCTACAGTAGGACTTTGTTGTTTATCTATCCTATACACAATAGCTTGCATCTTGTTGCTGTTGTTCAGTTATTAAGTCGTGTCTGACTCTTTGTGGCCCCATAGACTGCAGCATGCCAGGCTTCCCTGTCCTTCACTATCTCCTGGAGTTTGCTCAAACTCGTGTCCATTGAGTCGATGATGCCATCCAGCCAACTTCAAGTCCCTCCCACCCCCATGCTTCTGAATGTATTTGGAGTGGGATTTGCTGATGCTCATGAGAGACAGATATGATGTCAAAGGTTTGGGCCTGAGGAGTGATGTGACTGACTTCCTTTCAAATAAAATGAAGGTTTCATGGACAAATAGCTTGTGGAAACCCTAGATTATACAGAGTTAAATGATTTCTTTTACTGAGGAAGCTGTCCTGGGGTTTGACATGAGAGCCTGGGTCATCCATCTCCAAGAAGGCACAGAACACACAGGACTTCTCCAGCACCGTTCCTCCAGGGACATCCAGGGGGCACATTTTGGAGCGGCCACTGGGCAGTTGGAAGAGACGTTGATGGTATAAGGATGCTCATTGACTGGAGCTGCACACGGGTCAGGCACACTCTTTCTGATGGCCGCCTGGTGAAATGTGTGTTCCCAGGGTTGAGATGCCTTATTCAGACCCCGTGGCTGGTAGGTGGCCCCACCACACTTCCGACTATATCCTGTCTGATGCCTCAGCTCTGGTCTTCCTGTTACTCCACATCCAATCTTGTTGAGAAAGAACTGGGACTCGCAGTATTCTCCCGGATGTGGTAGATGGAGATGCTTGATGCAGTAGTAGAGATAGGAGCTTCTGCAAGATGACAAGAAAAGCAGCACTTCCTAAGTGGGTGTCTTTCTTCAAGTCGGGGGAATTGGCAGGAAGCCGCAGAATGGTCAGGTGGGTCCTCCCAGGGCTTCAGGCCTCAGTGGGGAGAGAGGATTCACATCGGAAAGTGAGGGGACAGTGACAAGTGCTCCTTGCCTCACCTGCTGTGTCTGTCACTTCCCTGATCAGACATTATCCCGACTATCAGATTCGGATGCTGCAGGGTGGTGTCCAGGCCCTGACTTGTTTCTCCAGCTGATTCAGGCTCTCACGCTGCCTCTGCCCTTCCCCACAGGGACTCTCCAAGGCTCTGCACTCACTTTCTGACCTTCGTTATTTTGCATTTACCATTCTTCCTCCTTGGAATGCTCGTCTGACCTGACTTTGGAAACTGAATTACTTCCAAGTCCCTATTAAGAGATACTGTCTCCACAGAACACAAACTTACTGTACCAAAGGAGAAAGGGAGTGAGGGATAAATTAGGAATTTTGGATGAGTAGATACAAAATATTGAATATAAAATAGATGAAAAAGTTCCTACCATATAGCACAGGGAACTCTATTCAATATCTAGTAATAAACCATAATGACAAATCACACACACACACACACACACACATATATATACCTTAATTGTTTTGGTATACAGCAGAAATTAACATAACATTGTAAACCAATTCTACTCCAATAAAAAATAAAAATAAAAGTTACTGTCTCCAAAAGCTCTCCAGGCTATTGAATCAGATTTAATGACTCTCTTCCCGTTCAATAGCCCCGTTTCTCTATACTCTTATTTATTGCTTTCTGTCCCTGGACTTCTCCTGAAGTTTGTCTGATAGGCAAGAAACACTGTGCTATGGGGAAAAGCACACAGCCTTGGAATCTGATGGTCTGCGTTTGAATTCAGGTGCCATCACACACTGGCCATATCACTTGGATGTCGTTTAATGTATCTGGGGCTCAGTTTCTTTATCAAAGAGGGTTAATGTGAATACCTACAAAGTAGCATCTGTCATTCTTCTCCTGCAGACATCCCTTCAGGACAGGGATGGTCTTCTTTTTCCTATTCATTACTGCATTTCCAGTGTCTAGTACTGGGACTGCCTATAATAGGCTCTGGGTAAGCATCTGAGGGGTGAATGAATGAAGTCAAAAGGTGATTGCAAGCGATGAACCAGGTCACTGACATAAGGAGCTTGGCACGCGGCAGGCTTGCACTACCTGGTTATGTTAGTACTCAGTGGAATGGGGCTACTGCTCCAGCTCCTGAGTATTTGTGGATACTGGAGAACAAGTCTTATTTGTTGTTGTCTTCTCAGTTAGACCCTTCCAGGTGGTGAATGTCTCAGGCCACTGAGTATAATTTCATGATCATCACAACTGGAAACAAACCTTAGAGAAACAAAACCCGAGACTGTCTTCTCTCTTCGAGCTCGTGGCCATCCGTGGGGACGCTGTGACACAGTGAGCCCAGCAGCCAGGTAACATGCATTTTATTGCGGAACAGAGGTTGCCTGAGTAAAAGCGTTAGATCCTCAGTCGTGTCGGACTCTTCGCGACTCCATGGTCTGTCTACAGAATTCTCCAGGCAAGAATACTGGAGTGGATGGTCCTTCCTTTCTCCAGGGGATCTTCCCAACCCAGGGACTGAAACCAGGTCTCCTGTGTTGCAGGCAGTTTCTTTACCTCCTGATCCACCAGGGAAACCCAGAGGTTAACTGGTAGCTTACATCATATGGGCACTTACTACGTGAGAGCCCTTGTGTTTATTTTGTTTTTAACTTAGTTTATCCTGACAGCAACCCAATGAGGAAGTCATGTTACTCTTCTTGGCAGACGGACAGGAAAGCAAAGCTCGTGGAATCTTCTCAAGGTCACGCAGCTGGGAAGGGTGGAGTTGTGATGCAGACCCAGGTGATGTGAGGGCAGGACATGAACAGGAGGGACCTGGCTCCTTCGTAGCAGGGGCACGTTGTATAACCACTGAGATACATCTTAGAGCAGCGTTTTTCCAGGGAGCATTTGCATAATGAGCAGTAGGATTCCAAGGTACCAATTTTGGGTGGTGGGTGAATAAGTTGGAAACAGCTGGCTTTGGGGTCTGATATGGCTGGCTTGCCTCATTATTTGTGTTAAAGTGAAGTTGCTCAGCCGTGTCCGACTCTTTGTGACCCCATGGACTGTAGCCCACCAGGCTCCTCTGTTCATGGGATTTTCCAGGTAAGGGTACCGGAGTGAGTTGCCATTTCCTTCTCCAATCTGTGTGAAGACCTAGGACAAATCACTTCTCTCAGATTCGGTTGTTTTACTTTAATAATGGACCCAGTATTGTCTACCTAACTGGGTGGTGATGAGTTTAGAATATGATAATAGTGACAGCTTCTGGCCCAGGTAGGAAGTCCATGGAAGTTGGTTCAGTTCCTTCTAAGGGATCAACCCCCAGAGGAGCCCCATGTCCTCTGAGAAGTAGTCCTGTCTATGCTGGATGCTGGACCCCACCCCTCCCTGATGAGCCCATTGTCACTTTCTGAGGGGGTTCCAGGATGCTGGAGGGAGGGAACAGTTACCTGTCTGTTTTGTCTTAGTGCCACTCGGCTCTGTCTAGACTCACGGAGGCCACCATGTGCCACATCGGCATCTCAGAAGTCGTTTGCAAACATGAATCAGCCAGAGCACTTGTTACATGTGACGTCTGGGTCCCTGCCCCTCCACTCCCAATCGGTAGGTGTGGAGTGAGGCTGCAGGTGTCTCGGTTTGTAATGAGCAGATGGTCCGAGCACCACCCCTTGAGAAATACTGCTTGGGTGTGAGGGACAACCAGGACAGATGGTCCCCCTGAGTATATGTTAATGTGTGCTCCCTAGAATGCTTAGGGATGACTTACCTGGGTGTCAAGTAAGGTCTCTGATTCTCACTGCCTAACTGCCTTATTTCCTAAAATCACCTGCCATCGCATGACTGGAAGCCACACTTAGCCCACTGATGGGGCCACATGATGGCCAATGGCTGGCCCTTGCTTACTGGGATACAGCTGTGGCGCTCCATCCCCTCCAGGCCCCCTTCTGCCAGCCAAGCTGCACGTGGCCCCATTGCAAGCAGGAGCATCCGGCTCCCGGCACCTGCCCCCCAAACAGACATGTTGAAGTCCCCGTGCTGGCCCCTCCAGCCCCCCCTGCCCTTGGCCATGTGGGAAAGCGGGACGGCGTGACCTTTCCTGCAGAGGACGGGAGCTGAGCTTCTGCACAACCCTGGTTTTCCAATTTGAGCTATTGCTGAGCCGGTAATATCCTCTCCGTTCACTGGAGGAGTCACTGCTCTGCTAGCTTCTAATTCATTACTCATTAGAGCAGTTTGAAGTCAGGCACAGTGTGTCCTAAAAGGTGCTGTATGAAACCAAATTAAATGCATTTCAGTGCGACTGCACTCAGCCAGTTGCTCCCAAGAAAACCTTATAATTAGGACTCTAACTTGGTACGATGGTGTAATCTAGCCCAGAAAAGATGCTTATTATAGTCATGCCATTCACACAGGCATTTATGAAAATGCTTCAATTACATAGAAATATTTTAGGAGTGTGTAAGTTGGCTCGAGCAATCAGTTTGGACTGAAGATTGGCACCCAGCATCTCAACCTCTGCCTCCATAGAAATTATTGCAGTTTCTTTTTTCTTCCCTATTCTTCCTTCTTCCTCTCTCCTCTCTTTCTCATAATATCATTTTGCTTTTGCTAATTTCAAGCATAAATATTGGTGTTCTCACTTTTTGGGTTCTCCAAGTTAAAAAATGAGGCTTCCCTGGTGGCTCAGATGGTGAGGAATTTGCCTGCAATGTGGGAGACCTGGGTTCAAACCCTGGGTTGAGAAGATCTTCTGGAGAAGGGAATGGCAACCCACTCTAGTATCCTGGCCTGGAGAATTCCACGGACAGAGGAGCCTGGTAGGCTACAGTCCATGGGGTCGCAGAGAGTCGACATGACTGAGTGACTAACACACATGGTTAAATAATGGCATCCCATGAACAGCCACTGCATCAGTCGGCTTGGGCACCAGGCCAAAATACCACCAGCAGCGACAGGGTGATTTACACGACAGATGTTTACTCTTCTTGGTTCTGGAGGTTGGGTATCCGAGATCAGGGAGCCAGCGTGTCGTGTTCCATGAGCACTCCCTTCCTGGACTCTGGACGGCCGTCTTCTCGCTGCGCCTTCTCACGGTGAGGGCAAGGGTGAACTGTCCCCCGTCTGTTCCTTTCAGGGCACTGTGCCCATCACAAGAGGCCCACCTTCCAAGCCTCACCCAGCCCCAGTTGTTTCCCCAAGTCCCCACCTCCTAATGTCATCACATTAGGGGTGGAGCTTCAATATGTGAATCGTGGGGGGGTGATTCAAAGGTTCAGTCCACAATGGTCACCGCTTGGGATAAGTCATGGGGCATCCAAACTGAATGACCCACCCTGTAGATACAGCATGGAAGATGAAGGCAGAAGACTCCTCCCAAATGCTGCAGGGCTCTTAGTCATGCGGGCGCTGTGGCTGGACCAGAGTCTGCCAGGGAGCTCTGTGGCCTTGAGCCCTCCTGTTTTCCCAGCACCAAGGAGCCCATGCTAACTGTGTGCTGGGCACAGCCTGTTGTGGCCACATCCTGGGGGGTGCAGGGCATCCCTGAGTGGTGGTGGAGGTCAAGGTGGAGCCTTGTCTGCTCCCAGGTGAGCCCACGTGCCTCCGTTTCTCCCTCCGTCCGTGGGGTCTCTCCCCACTGCTCAGTCTTCCAGATGATCCCTGTGTCTGCAGCCATCCCTGTTGAGCGACGGAAGTGGGCCCATTAACATATCAGCCCTGGGACTTCCCTGGTGGTTCAGTGGTTAAAATTCCCCCCTTTCTGATTCCTGGATGGGGAACCAAGATTCCACATGCTATGTGGTGTGGACAAAAAGTTAAAAAAAAAAAAAAAGCAAAAATATCAGCCCTTACTTAGGACATTTCTGAAAACTTGCTGCAAAATTGTAGCTTCCTTCCCAGAGTTTTTCACTCCAAGAAAACTCTGAGCATTTTTAGAGTCCCCACATGCGGACATGTGGTTTTCTCAGAGTAGTTAAGAAGCAATGAACCCACTAGTCAGTGTATTAAAATGGGCTTAAAGTGGATTACACTTCACAGGGGCCTCCTGAAACCCAGGCACAGTGGATTCAGGCTCCCTGCACGGGGCCTGCAGAGGTGTCAGCGAGCTCTTCCCAGCCAGCTTCTCAAGCCCACCCTGGTTTTCTTCCTGTGTCCCCCTGACTTTCCTGGCCCATAACAGGTGCCCGATTCACCAACTCAGCAGTGACCATGGGTTATCTATTTGACTATACCCCCAAACCAATGCTGGGTCATGCCAAGGCAGTGATCACTCAGCTGTCTGTGTGCAGACCTCCGTGCTGGGTCTGAAACTACAGTGTGGCTGGCAGGTGGGTCACAGTCTAGCGAGAGCAAAGGACCACTAACTGGGCTTGAGGAGAGGGTGATGGATCCAGATGATGGATGCACAGGTGTGAGGAAGCATGGAAGATGAGTGGACACAGGCATTCCTTCCTTTGGCAGCTAAGTGGCTGTCACCGGCTGGACACATAGACGCTTCAGCCGAGCACTTGGATCCGTCTGCCGAGAGGCTGGCCCACGCTTCCAGCACATGCGGTCTCAGGGCGGTGGCCTCATGCCCAGTCTTCCATATTGACGCTGACTGTGCCGGGCTGGTCCTGCTGGGAGGCCGAGCCCAAGACCATGGCCACTTCCTAGTCCTCACGCTGAAAGACCAAGAAGGAGGGCAGTGGAAAAAGCCAAGACACATTCAGACTTGGGCTCTGAAAAAGTAAAAAATGAAAAACCCAAGAGGTAGGAAAGTGTGTGGTCTTAGGGGGTGCCAGAGCCTGGTGAAAATATTGCCACTTTGGGACTAGATTGGAGGATAGCTTCCTGTGATGATCAGAAACAGGAGCTCCTTGGTTCCCACTAAGAGCACCTGTGGAAGAAGGTGGCGGCAGTGTGGCAGGCAGAATACTAGAGCCAGAGGACCCCTTTCTCTGTGTGGTTCCCCTCCGGTTGGGTTTCTGAGAGGCATCTAGGCACCTGGTAAAGAGAATGTCCTCTGGAAGCCCAGGGCTAGGCAGTGAGGATGCTGTGTGCCTGTCTCTCTGTATCAGGCCCTTTCACTTGAAAACATTGCTCTGATGTGTTGTCAGTTGCTATTTATTATATTTGTAAGTAGTTTTCCAGTTCCAGACCTAGGTCCCTCTGGTCGATTAGAAAGTTTATAAATATTGGTCATTGTAAGGACACATTTTATATTAATAAATTCATTGACTGCAGTGATTCACCCAGAACTCTGTGCCCAGGTTTCAGGCTGGAATCTGGTCTAAATTGAAATGCCTTGGCTGAAAGTTGCTCTAAAGCCGCTGTGAATTATTGTAACTCCAACTCACTCCGTGTCTGTGAGCTTACATCAGAAGGACCCACAACTGTATTTACAATAGTTTTCTTTTTCCTTGCGTGTGTTTAGTAACAACAGTCTCCTTAAATCGTAGTGGCAGATCGCCAGAGGAGAGAGGCGGTAATGAGACTCAGTTTTAACCGGGGGACTGCAGGACTGACAGCTTTCTGTAGCATGGCTGGCAGTGGATAGAAAGGAGGAGGCTGACCGATCACCTTAGGTAACGAAGCAAGGGGAGTGATGGGGCCACTGAAGAATTGGGCCTGGGAGGCAGAGGTAGACCGTGAACTCCTCGATATCCCAGGCTTCTCAGGTGAAACATGAAAACAGCCACGAGCAGACCCAGGTGATACCCCGGTGACAGGGCACCAGCGTTTGCAAAGAGCCGACCCAGGGCAGGACGTCGGGCCCAAGGGGAGAGGAGGGGAGCAGTTTGAGATCCCAGGAGCCTCTGTGTCTTTCAGGAAGAAGGTTTGCAGTGCATGCTGATGACTTGCTGTTTTTTATAACATTTTTAGTGGAGTATAGTTGACTTACAATGTCGTATTTGTTTCAGGTGCATAGCATAGTGATTCAGCTATGCATGTGCTTACATTCATTCTTTTTCAGATTCTTTCCTCACATAGGTTATTATAAGATATCGAATTCCCTGTGCTCTATAGTAGGCCCTTGTTGGTTATCAATTTTATATATCAGAGCTCATGTATCTTAATCTCAAAGTCCTAATTTATCTCTCCTCCCCCAACTTTTCTGTAAGCATCAGTTTGTTTGAGAAACCTGAGAGTCTGTTTTTGTAAACAGGCTCACTTACAGCATTTTTTAAAATTAGGTTCCACATATGAGTGATGTCCTGTGATGTTTGTCTGACTCATTTCGCTTAATGTGACACTCTCTTGGTCCCTCCGTGCTGCGGCAAATGGCATTATTTCATTCTTTTTAATGGCAGAGTAATATTCCATAGTGTGTACGTTCCACATCTCTGTCCATTCCTTCAGGAGACTTGCTGTTTTTACCAAGGTCATCTCTTTAATCTTTTGGATTCTGCAGTGTGAGATGGCCTTTGGATCTTTAGGTGCTGGTTTCGGGTCTTTTACTAGCACTCTTTTCTCTTGTCTGGACCATTTATGTACTCCCTGGCATGTTTTTCAGAAAATAGGCAAAGAAAACACAACTTAATCCCATCAGTCTTAGGGGAACTGTGGATAAGCTGGATGAGGCGGAGCTTGAGTCCTCTGGCTGATGGGAACTTCGGAGATCGTCTTTGCTATCCAGTAGCTTCTGCTCCTTTGGTAGCTGTAGGACAGATTTCATTTTCCTCATAAAGCCAGAGTTTCACTCCAGTTGGTCCTATTGACCATCAAGAAGTGGGGAGGTGGGATGCAGTGGAATACATTAATATCCCATCACTACAAAAATAAAATGCTACTTCCCGATGCCTTGGCGGGTAGGCAGCTGGAGTCAAGAATCACTGGAGATTTATGTATCTTCAATGGGAATGCACACCCTCTGTCCCAGGCAAACACATGATGACAAACAGGGACCCTCAGAAGCTCATGGGCTCCCGAACCTCCTCAGCAGAGATGACGTGAAGATTGAAATTAGGTTTTGCTTTTTCCTTTCAGTTTTACTGAGATAATAATTGACATACAGCACTGTGTAAGTTTAAGGTATCGTTGCTATTGTTCAGTGGCTAAGTTGTGTCTGACTGTTTTGTGACCTCACAGACCCACCAGCCTCCTCTGTCCATAGGATTTCCCAGGCAAGAATACTGGAGTGGGTTGACACTTCCTTTTCCAAGGATTGAAACATTTATATCTCCAATAGGAGATCAACATTCAGGGGATGAGAGCAAAAGGGAAAAAGGAATCCACTCCCCTTAGCAGTGGCAGAAAGTCACCTTTCAGACGTCCCCGTGGCACAGAACGGAAAACAACGGGACCCGACCAGCATGAGGCAGGTGCCCTCGCGCCCCCGCCACCTGCAGGGTCTGCCCGGGAAGCAAGGAGCTTCCATGGGGTTTGCTGCGTGGTTCTTGTCTTCGCTCATAGATCACGTTGAGCTTATGGAAGATTGATCAATTTCAGTTCATGTTAAAAATTAGTTGAAGACCATTTTGGAGAAAAATAGTCCTTTTCTGCTATTTCCTAGTAATGGCCTGACATCCTAGCAGCAATCTTTCTCTTGCTTATACTTCTCGACTCCGCGAGAAACTCCCCTAATGGGTTAGACTTAGCATTGTCCCCCTTGAAATTAAATGCTTGGGTTTAAAACTTCATTTTTATAAGAAGAACTTGACATTCATAATTTTTATAAATTTGATTAAATAACTAAAAATACATTATTATTGGGTTAATAATTACTCTAGATAAGTTCAGATTTTTGACCATTTCACTGCACTATTATGGCACAGAAGCAAAATTTCACTCATATATTTGACTTAAATGGCAGTCTTTAGGGATTTGAATCAGAAATTATAAGTTCTACTGCAATTTACATGTTAAGTTCGGTAACCCCGTGATAGTTCAACCATTTGTTAAAAAAACAGTAGGTGGCCTGTGGTCTGATTTTCAATGAATAATTTTATTTTACATCCAGCACAAGGTCCAGCTGAATGTTTCATTACATTAAAATTTCACCGAGTGACATAAACCTTGTAATTAAAAAAGCGCTAACGTTTTATAGAGTGCCCAGATAATTTTGGGAAACATTGATATATTCCTTCAAGATGTGGCTGAGTACAGAAATGTTGTCACATCACATCCTTGGGTATATTTTCCTTTAAATTATTTAGCTGTGGTTTTTTTTCCCCTTTCCCAACAAGGTATCGTGAAGAATTCAATGGAAATGAGGAATCATGTGATGACTTATCACCGGACTTTCAGAACATACTCCAAAATCATCTAAACCTTGTTTTACGTTTCTGTATTGTGCCTTGTCTTGTTGGATGCTTTTGCATTGTTTTCAAATAGCTCACAGTTCAGTACTGTTGCTTCGTTCACCTCACATTCGTTTAATTAGTAGTGCTTCTCTGGCATGCCTTAATAAAGGGTGGAAAACAGCATTCCGTAGCAGTTACCTGTCTCTTGCAAGAAGTCCCAGAATTACCCATGCCATCCAAGATCCCAAAATACCCATCTTGCCCACGGGCACCCGTAGGGTCTGCAGTGTACTGACATTATTCTTAGACACTCTGCCTGGGACTTCTAGGAACGGTGTCCCAGCAACGGCCAATCAGTATCCACCTACGAACCAGCGCCACCGTCTACACCGGGGCAGGGACCACTACTTCTGGGAGACATTGAAAAAAACACATTACCTTCTGTGTTCAATGCAGAGGGGGAATGAAAGAGACAGCCTGCAATGCCACCTAGCCACTCACCAGTGGAGAGAGCTCCTGGGAGCACAAGAAGGCGCCATGCATGCTCAGAAACATCACCTGTCAGCGGGCACGGTGCTTCTCTGTGGGCCTGGAAACAGCCTTCGAGTCCCCGTATTTGGGGACCAGACACAGGGCTATTTCCTAGTGAGGAGAAACCTAGACCTTTTGTGTCCTTGTGGCATTCTTTGCATATTATTAGATGTTTCTTGCTTTGCATATGTGTGTTTATTTGTGTGTGTGTGTGCGGCAAGAAGAAATTTTTTTTTCCTTAACTCGAGCTGAATTGTTAGTACATGTGGCCTGAGGCTTTCAAAAGGGAAAAAATAGCTGTGTACACTGAGATCTGTGGGTGAGAGCTCAGAGCAGCTGTAGCGCGCCCTCTGCGTGGGCGCGTTGCCCCCGCAGGCTCCGTCTCCCCAGCGCCTGGAGGCGCCGTTGGCGTGTCGGCCTGCGCTGTGCCTGCAGCTTCTCTGTGTCTCCTCCCCACGCGCCGTCTCCTGGCTGCCACGCAAGTGCCACGTGTGGGGCTGTGAGCTCAGAGGGAAATAGGGACAGTTAGAAAGCCGTGGACTTCCACCCGGGTAGACACGGAATGCACCACCTATTTAGCAGGAATAGGGGTGGGAGAAGGGAATGGCAGCCCACTCCAGTATTCTTGCCTGGGAAACCCCATGGACAGAGGAGCCTGGTGGGCCACAGTCCACAGGGCTGTGATGAGTCGGACACGACTTAGCGACCAAACAGCAACAACAGAAGGTAGACCAGTGGGAAGCGGCTGGGAGGTACCCTGGGTGAGGTCTGCGACCTTCGCTTTCACCAAAAGGTAAAAGAACAAAACCAGTATCTATCAAGGGAAGAAAAAACAGAGAAAAAGAAGCTCAGATCTGGGGCCTGCCTTCCTGGCTACAGAGGCACTCCTCTTTGATTTCCCTTCTATTTCTTCGAGATGTTTGGTGATGAATCCATGAATCCTTTTTGAAAGATATTTTTCTCTTGGACCCTACCAATCAGGACAAAAAAACATTGAATCTTAACATACAGAAGACAATTCAAATTCTTTGAAATTGGGGATGTGCGGAAATACCTCAGAAATAAAAGGTTTTTTTTTTTTTTTTTAAAAGGTAAGAATGAATGGAAATCTCCATGTCTGGTTTGAATCTGAAGTATCAGGGTCAAGTGTCAAGGCAAAGGCCCCCAGAGCATGGGTCCTGGACACCACCTGAATCAGCCCAGGAGGATGGTTATTAACATTTAAACAAGAAAGTCTAAGGAGCAGGGCTGCAGCCATTTCCTCCCATTGAGTTAAAGCCTAGTATGAATGATGATTTCACAGGAAATACCTTGAATAGACAGTGGCACCAAAATACCACATTCTGTAACAATCCTGTGCTATCGTAACGAGGAGATTTTTCACAACTGAGACAGACGAATGGCCTTCGGAACACCGTGCAAACTTGTCCGTCTCATGTGCAAGCGTTAAAAGATATGTTTCTTTATATATATATATACATTTTTTTTTTTTTCACCACTGGAGATCTTCTCCATTAGAAAACTTCTTCCATCCTTTGGCCAGAAATTTTCTTTTTAAATTTTATGTTTTTTATTTCTTCCTGCCTTTTTTCTTTCCAAGTCTTTTGGGTAGACCCTCTAGGGAAGAACAGCAGACCTGGGTCCCCTGAAGGGAAGTGAGGGGTGGGTACTGTCATGGGAACACACTCAACTGCTTTGGGGCAACATGAGCCTGTTTTCAAGAAAGTGCCTTTGGTCCATCTGTGTCTCTCTGTGGGGACTGGTTCTGTCTCTTAAGGAGTCTTCATGGGCAAGAAGAGTTTGACCTTCTGGACAGGCGGCAGATCTCATGAAATCTTTCTGACCATCACGAAGAGAATCAGGTTTGTCTTCTGCACAAGGACACTCAGTCAAGGTCAGTGGCCGCAAGATGTCTAGCACATTTCCTGTCAAGGTCTTTCGGCCACTTTGTGGGTCCAGATCACCCTGGGCTTTTTAATCCAGTGTTGTCCTTGTCGTCATGAGTAACAGTTCCTGCCCAGAGAGAGGAAATTCCTGTGAAAGACGACAAAGTCTTAATGGTACCATTGGAACATTTGCCGATTGGGGACCCTCTGGTGAAATTGTTGGGTTTTTTAATTGAAGTATAGTTGATCTTTAATGTTGTGTTTATTACTGCTGCATAACAAAGTGATTCAGTCACACATACATACGTATACATTCTTTTTAAAAATATTCTTTTCCATTATGGTTTAACAAATCATTCATGATTCATCACCTTATGATTTTAAAAAATGGTTGCCAATGACAAGCAGTGAATAACAGTAATACTCCAGAATCCTGTATTTATCCTGTATTTATATTAAAGGCAGACTCAGTTTAGGACTTGAATGTTTCTGGTGAGAATTTTACTTGAGCCCTAAAAAATTTACTCTCTTTCTTATTTTTCTATTCTCTCTCCTTTCTCATAAAATTAAACGAAGCTAAGAGCCTACACACACACATGAACCATCCTTACAGGGACAGGCTTGGAATATACTTTTTTGGAAGGACGCCCCCCAAAATGTTTCTATCTTGTCTGCTCTGTTTTCCTAAGGCAGAATATTCAGAATATTGAGTGGTTTAAAGTCCCAAATAAATGATACATGACTGTCATAGGTACCTGAGAGACTTCACATAAATCGCTATGCTAAGTGTTTGAGGCTTATGTAGCTTCCACAGAAAGGACAAACACCCCATCCAAAGTAAAAAGCAAATTAATTTAAAAATATTCTGGCAACTTTACTGGACTATGTATTCTCTCGGTTTCATCTATATTTACATAGAGTGTGAGCCCAATCCTGAAGGCTTGTGCAAGTTACATTAAGTGGTGGCTTAGAGGGAAAAATAACCTTTAAAACCTGAATAAACTGTGAGACCTGTGCAGATTGCAGGCTTCATGGCGTGCCCCCACGTCCAGGAGGTATTTCTGTTCAATTTGGCTGAAAGGTTTCTTATTAAAAAAAAAAACAAACAAAAAACAACCCTCTTTAGTTTCACTGTGTAGATATCTTTTCTAGGAAAGAGAAGAAACCCCTCTAAAGCAGAGGTGGTTTATCTCACGGTGTTTTGAAACAGTTTTGGTTCTCTAGTTTCCCTGTGACTACCTCCCCTCCCCACCCCACCCCCACCCGATTTTCCCCGAGGCCAACAATTTTATATCCAAAGTAAATCTGGCTAAAATTAAGAAACGGAGCATACAGCTGCCCTTACTCGTGGCCCACAGATGTTACCAAAATCTGATTAAAAAGCCCTTAATCTCCTGCTGCACCTTTTCATTACTGCAATAATCTTTTTTTTTTTTTTTTTTTGCCCAATCTCTAGCAGAAGCGAGGAAGGAGGAGGAGAAAAGGAGATTTTGATCATCCGCATCGCCTGCAAACGTGCATGGATCCTGGCGGGGAAAATGAGGGGTTGAGGTAATCCATGTGCTGAAATATTTTTGCTTCTTTTTCTAGAAAATGTGCAATTTGGTCAGGCAGAAAAAATTGAACAGAGCCTTCCAAGCAATAAATCACTGGATTGCTGGTGACATTCATACAATGCGGATATAGTGTTAACTGTGTGAGTCAGCCAGCCCCCCCTGCACCCAGCCTGTCCCTAGGAGGTGACCTTGTGACGGCGCGGTAATCAATCATTCTGGCGTAGGACACACTGTTTTTGTTTAATATTACACTATTGGAATATATAGTAAACAAAGTGTAGAGGAAATTTGGAGCGCGAGCACTGTATAAGGGATGCTGTAATATGCTTGCTGCCTGCGGAGACCCCCGACTGCCTGGAGGCTGTGAACAGGAGTTCACCAACTTCCACGCCGGGCACATGGGCTGCTGTCCCTACTGCGGAGCGCTGAGCACAGAGCCGGTCGTTAACATTTTAAGGGAAATAAAATCAGAGCTTGGCAGAGGCCGCAGACGCAATTCACAGCTCTCCTTTGGAAGAGATTTTTGAGACTCATCTCTTCCATCTTTCTGTGGTTGGTTATTCACACTTCCCTTCAGCATTCTTCTGACCCAAAGACTTGGAAAGAAGGCATTTCAAGATAAGAAAAACAAATTCAGGCCAAGTCCACACCACACTGTCCCCCACCTCCGCATCCCGCCCCAGAATATTCTGGAAGGAAAATGAACTAGGAACTGGGTTGAGCCTTTTGCGTGTTAATACAGACCAGCTCCTCCAGGCCTCAGGCATTCTGTTCAGAGAATCTATTGTCTTTATAGTGAGTTATACTCACATAAAACAGGGACACAGAAGTGGGAACACGGGGCCTTATTAACTGGCGGGGTTGTTATTTTCAGTGTGGGCTGCTCCCAGGCCAGGCTGATCCACGGCATTCATTGCTGCTGATGAGACCCAAATTATATTGAGGAGACTTTCAGAGAGAAAGAGGTTTAAATAAAAAACTCAGGATAAGTAAAAGGAACCCCTTTGGTTCTCAGCCTTTCAGCATTTCCTCCAGGTGTCAGTCCTTTCGGACAGGATGTGGAAAGATGTATTTTGATGGTGTTTGTTAAGAACACACCGACACACCTTCCTTAGAAAGTCATGGGATTGGATTTGTTTGGGTTGCAATATCATCAGTGGGGATTGTGAGCCTAAGTTAAGGGGGAGAATTGGCCTCTTAACACACATAAGTAGGGAACTTTTCACAGTCCACTGAAGTGGCACGTTTTAGTTCACATCACATCCAAACATTTTCTCCCCCACATACTGGAGTTTTTCCTGTTTTTCATGGGAAATCAGCAAGTCAGAAACAGGCAGTTGATCTGTACAATGTGAGTTCTGGGGCCTCTAAATGAGCGTGATAATCATAGAATCCTAAGGAAAACAATGGTGGAGGATTTAAAATCAATGTTGTGAAATGTATTCAGAAAGATAGGCAGCCATACATTTCCCACGTGGGCATGGAGCTCATTTCAGTTGCTGGAAACGAGGTGCCAGGATGCCACATGCAGTTTCTCCGGGAGCCCTTGGTGAGCAGCAGTGCTCCTCTGGGGGCAGATACGGCGAAGCCCCTTCTTGTAAAGGACTCTGGTAGGAGGAACATCGCTCATGGGGGAATGCTGGGTCTCAAGGAAACGGAGAAATGGTGGGACAATGCTAAGAAAAGTCTGGAAAGAGGGCATCAGAGGCCGCATGTGTCAATTGCGCCTGCTGCGCAAGATTGGCTTGGCTAGGTCAGGGTAGGTCCCGTATTGACTTAAACAAGTGGAGATGGTTTGGTCAGCTTTTGACAGCAGATCAGCTAAGATTGGCTATGTGTGTGTGTGTGTGTGTGTTTAAGTAAAGCTTGTATTCAGCCAGAAGGGAGCCTGACTTCAATTTTATATCCAGTATCTCTAGAAGAAGTGGCATGCAACAGATTTGCCGGTAGGAGGGAGGGATGGAGGAACATGGCATTAGGGATAAATGATGTCTTGTCTGGGACCGGAATTACCTCTGGGAAGCAAGGACAGAGACTGGGGAATGGAAGGAAAATATATGAGGGGCAAGGACATGCACATGCACACACGTGTGTGCACACAGGCACCCTAGGCACACACACCAGGCACGTATACATACAGCAGGCACACACAGACCATGCACACACAGCATGAACACACACCGAGTGCACACAGACCATGCATATACACACACATACACAATGGGATACACACACGTATATATGCTTACACACACACACACCAGACACACACATACACAATGGGATACACACACATATATATGCATACACATACACACACACCAGGCACGTATACATACAGCAGGCACACACAGACCATGTACACACACCATGAACACACACCGAGTGCACACAGACCACGCACACAGCATTCACACACAGACACAACGGGATACACACACGTATATATGCTTACACACACACACACCAGACACACACATACACAATAGGATACACACATGTATATATGCTTACACATACACACACCAGACACATACACAATGGGATACACACACGTATATATGCATACACACACACACACACCAGACACACACATACACAATGGGATACACACACGTATATATGCATACACACACACACACAGACACACACATACACAATGGGATGCGCACACGTATATATGCTTACACACACACACACACCAGACACACACATACACAATGGGATACACACACGTATATATGCTTACACATACACACACACCAGACACACACATACACAATAGGATACACACACGTATATATGTTTACACACACACACACCAGACACATACACAATGGGATACACACACGTATATATGCTAACACACACACACACACAAGACACACACATACACAATAGGATACACACACATATATATGCTTACACACACACACACCAGACACATACACAATGGGATACACACACATATATATGCTTACACATACACACACACCAGACACACATATACTCAATAGGATACACACACGTATATATGTTTACACACACACACACCAGACACATACACAATGGGATACACACACGTATATATGCTTACACACACACACACCAGACACACACATACTCAATAGGATACACAAACATATATATGCTTACACACACACACAAGACACATACATACACAATAGGATACACACACGTATATATGCTTACACATACACACACACCAGACACACACATACACAATGGGATACACACACATATATATGCTTACACACACACACACACACACACCAGACACATACACAATGGGATACACACACGTATATATGCTTACACACACACACCAAACACTCACATACACAATAGGATACACACACATATATATGCATACACACACACACACCAGACACACACATATACAATATGATGCGCACATGTATATATGCATACACATACACACACACCAGACACACACGTGTATAATAGGCACACAGACCATGCACACAGCATGCACACACATACACAATGGGATACACACACATGTATATGCTTACACATACACACACACCAGACACACATGTGTACAATAGGCACACAGACCATGCACACAGCATGCACACACATACACAATGGGATACACACACATGTATATGCTTACACATACACACACACCAGACACACACATACACAACAGGCACACAGAGCATGCACATAGCATGCACACACATACACAATGGGATACACATACACGTATATGTTCACACAATAGGCATACACAATAGGCACACACACCATGCACATATACCATCACACACAGCCTGCACACACATACACAATGGCATACACACACATGTATATGTTCACACAGAAGGCACACACACCATGCACATATACCATTACACAGCCTGCACACACATACACAAGTGGCCTACTCTACACTGTGCAGACTTTCTCTAGCACAGCCCATGGTACCCACAGCAGGTGGCTCCAGGGGCAGAAGGAACTGGTTGGTACCTGCTTCTGGAGGGTCTGGAGAAGACACAGGAGACACACACGATGCCTGGTTTTCCCTTTTGAGATGATCTTGGAGCCCCAGTGGCCATGTCACGTCTGACTTTGTTTGTTGCTCAGTTCTCAGTTGTGTCCGACTGCTTGCGACCCCCATGGACTGCACCACGCCAGGCTCCCCTGTCCTTCACCATCCCCTGAAGCTTGCTCAAACTCGTGTCCATTGAGTCAGTGATGCCATCCATTAACCATCTCACCCTTTGCCGCCTCCTTCTCCGCCTGCCCTCAATCTTTCCCAGCATCAAGGTCTTTTCCAATGAGTTGGCTCTTCGCACCAGGTGACTCTGTTAATTCCAAACTGAAAAAAATCTGTGGTCATTCAGCATGTGCTCTTCCAAGATAATCTTTGAGGAAAGAAGCCCATGAGCTGTCACAAACTTTAAGGAGTAAAGCCTCTTGAAAAGCTCTCTCACTGGGAATCAGCAGTATCCACATATTTTCCATGTTGAGATCTGTGTTGCGGTGTGCCCTGTGCTTGCAATAGGAGATTTTGTCACCTCTCTGACTAATTTACTCCTTTATGAGAAATACTGGTATTTTAAATATGTTATCCTTGCCCTCAGCACTTCTTTCTGTTGCTGAACCTTCTTGGGGCAAAAGTTGTTCTAGGCATCATACCTCAATATGCAATCCTATTCTTGAAAAAATGCTACTATTCACCCCAGCAGGGGTGAATTCAGAGCAAGTGGTCTTAATATGCAGCAAGAAATCTACAGACAACTGAATCCAATTTGCATTGCTTTAGCTGTGCTAAAATTCCAGTCTCCAAAGGATAAAGGCAAAAAAAAAAAAAAAAAAGAGGGGGGTCTATCTTTGTGTGTTTAATTATCTGACTTTTAACTAGCAAAGTTATAATTGCTACAATGAGCATTTAAAATATTTTGGTCAAAAGCAGTGAGCATTTTTCAAATTACTGTTAAGAAAACTATTTGAGCAAATAAAAAACATGAAAAAAATAAGACCAGAGAAATTAATTTTCTGGAATGGTTAAACTGAGAGGTAACATAAATTATTAGCATCTTGTGATTCTGTTTAATCCACCAACATTCCCAGAAGCCCCATGCTTAATACAAATATACTTGCGTAGTTTTTAGAAGCAGAAAGTTAAAGTGTGAGACAGAATGCCATCCTAAAGGATATCCATTTAAATTACAGGTAAAACTGCCATCTCCTCTCACTAAAGGATATCCATTTAAATTATAGTTAAAACTGTACGGTATTCTTTCAATGGTCTAATGCTGCATTTAAAAGGGAAATTCAAAATGTAAGATTCATTGTTTTACATGGAAGTTCTTCATAAACAGTAAAAATGGAGTGTCTGTAAAAAATGCATTGTTTTCAACCTTATGGGGAGAAATGAATGTTATTCTTCAAATTTGCTTTGCCTTTAAATGTGTGGAAGGACTGGGCTCCAGTACAATGCCACTCCAGAAGCAATTTATTGATTTAAAATAATAGTAATGTGCACTTTCGAATCTTACCTCTGAAGACCTTGAACATGAAATATTCTGAAGAAAACATCAAGAAGAGACATATGACTCAAAGAGAGCAATTTGTGAATTTGTTTCCAGGTCCATTTATTATTTTTTCTTTTGCGGGGTGGGGGTGGGTGGAGGGTGGGCTATGTGCATTCTAAATATCTCTCACAAATGTTTGTTCAAGGAATACAATTCAGACTTTCAAAGAACGCACACAAATGAAGGACTTTGTACAATAACGAAATATTTGTGCATCTCAGGTAGGAGGCAAACAAAAAAACCAGGGCAACATGTTTAGAGGTTTTAATCTTTTGTTTCATCAAGGCAATTGTCAAGCCTACTGTCATGCACCTTCAGAACGAAAACCAGAGGACTGCAGAATAATTTATTTTGTATTAAGAAATGCATTGATAAGCTTTATCAAGGATCCCCATTTTCACTAGTTTTTGTAAATGCCAAAGATATTTCCTTTTGCATTAAATAAAACAGGGGGGAGAGAGAGAGAGAAGTCCCCTGACAGGTTACCTGGAATTCAACATACAAAGACTCTCAGAGCCATTGCGGGTTCCTTTGCAGAATCACATTACCTACCTATTGCAAAGCTTCAGGTCTGCGGGGAATGTTCATTTTCGCTCCAGTCCCGTTCCCGGGTCCCACCTCCTGGAACAATAATGGGTGTCAGGTAGAGTTTGGAGGAGATAGGATTAAGCTATCACCCCCCCTGCAGTGTGTTAATTTATTGCTTCAGACATTTTCATATCTGATTCATTTTCACCCACTCCGCTGCGGCTGCACAAAGTTCTCAGGCTCTGCCGGTCCAAGTGGCCCTGGAGTGTGAATCCTTGGCACCAGGAAATGGCTTTCTTCACAGCACACGCGCAGGTACGACCCTCGGAGGGTACAGCTGTGCTCGCCCCCAGAGCAGGGAATCGCTGTGGCCCCCGGCGCACGCGCCGACCCAGGCACGAGGCTTAGGTGTGACACCAGCCCCAAAAGAGGGGCTTTTTAGTAAACAAGAAAGGAAATTGTGCTGCCGCCCCAGCTCCCAGTGCTAGACGTCTTTAGGAAATGGTGTGATTTCCTCGAGAAAAATACAGGGTCACAGCTGCTTGGAATTTACATCAAAAATACCATTTTTGTTCTGCAAAGATGAACCTGCTGGAGAGGTGTTTGTTTCTGTCTGCAAAGGATGCCCCCGTGTTTCTGTCTCTCTTCAGCTTTGCCCCAGGCGCAGCTGGCTGTGTGTTTGGGGTGGGGGCAGGCAGACCTCCCAGGAGTCCAGACAGGGAGGACTTGGGGGGGAGACGGAGCTGTGCAGGGTTATTCTGCTCCTCTCAAAATTCCTCTAGGCTGATTTTAAAAGAAGACTTCATCTGGACAGCTCCGTGGGGCCCGCGAAGGAGGAGATGTTTGCAAACGAGAGAGGCGGGTGGAGCCCAAGTCAGAACCTGGGGAAGCATCAGGAAGCCATCTGTGTCTTTAGGAGGATCACGGGCACTTCCTGTCTGCCCACCTCCCTTTGCGCACATCTCCCAGGGAGAAAAAAAAAAAAAGCCAAGTTTCTGATAAAAGCAGCTGGTGAGGCTCCTGGGCGAAGGGAGAGGCCTCTGCTCCCCGCCCTCTGCAGAGGTGGGGGACGCACAGCTTCCGAGGATAATCACAGGGACGAGGCTTCTTTCCATCAGCACCCCTCTCTTTACAGACTGAGCTTACAGCTCACCTGGGAGAGCTAGGCAGAAAACCTAGCTTGGTTTTATATCGAAGCCTCTTACTTAAAAAGCTGGCAGATAACTGGAGCAAATTTTTACTTGTTTTCCTTCGATGAACAAACACAAACCCTCATCGTTCTAGGAGCAGTGGTGACCGCATGGCTTGGGGGTGTCTTTGGGTCTTCCTCTTGGGCCACTGGTTTGAAAACTCAGGCCACGGCTTTTATTAGCACACGTGTCTGACTTGCTAGTTAGGAGGTAATTGACAAGTCACATGTCAGGAACACAGACCAAGTGCTGTCTAACATGATGTGAAAACAAAAAAGGCCTCAGAAGCCCTGTTTTTGGTGGTGGTTATTAAAATTCCAAAGGTCCTGTGAGTATGGTGATGGCAGGGCAGGTGCCCAGGTCCAGGGCGCAACGCACAAGAGGGAATATATGCATGTAATATACATACATCTGGCATCTATGAGAATTTAGGTCTTGCATAAAGCAAGCATTTAGAAAGTAACCAATTATCAAAGAATGAAATGCAATTCATATGGGGACCCACGGCCTTCAGATGAGCTGTTTAAATGCCTTCACTCACTGGTCAAGGCCAAGGTAGATCCAGAAGTCCTCTCTTCAACTTTATTGAATTTCTACGAAGATGGCAGGCGAAAGTGATCTTTAACACTTATCAATTGGATTTATGATTTCTGTGTCATCCACCCTGTTTCTGACACTAGGAAATATTCAACACGAGGGAATCACTCAACGACTTTTTTTTTTTAAAAAACTACACTATAAAACATTTCAGTCTTTTCTCTTTCTGAAATCCATAAATGGCTAATTTAATCTCAGTCACACAACTGGAATCCATGAGTTTCATCTGTTAATTATCTGGCAGTGTTTTGAAGTTTTAAATCATGATGATATAGCATGTGGCCAGGACCCCAGCTTTCACGGTGGAGATTGACTCTAGCCGGAGGCCCTGGGCTTGTCCTGGCTTTTTCGGTAAAAACATAACATCTTTACCTTGGAAGCTGCAGTGTAGATGAGGCCGCATTTTCTGAATGTTGTTTCCGCATCTGAAAGAATTAGAAAGCCTTGCAGCCACCAAGCCGAGCCTGCAATCGGGAGACCCAGAGCACATTGATCACCCACAGAGTTTGGGGACTAACTGTGAGATGCCCCCAAAATGTTAAAAAAGGCAACTTATATAGAAAGGATTTTTAACAATATTCAAAACCAGTTGTGCATTTTTTTTTCTGTTGAAGAACTCTCCATAATCATCTCTCTTTGATTTTACAGCTGGAATAAAGGAGTCAAAAATAGTTCACTGCTGTTTTTCAGCCTTTCAAAATTTGATAACAAGCTCAATTTCGGCATTTGTAACAAAGATGGCTGTGTTGATTTTTGGCCTTTTGGAGGTCAGATGGGTGGTGTGACTCGGGAGGGGAGGAGAAGGAGCCAGATATTTGTGCGTGTGTGTGTGTGTATGTAAATCCATCTTTCTCACTCCCTCTCGCTCCTCTCTCCAGCTAATTAACAGCACGCCTGTTAGCCGGCTATATTTTATCTGCGACTTAGGGGCTTGCTGCGGTTTTCCGGGAGGCTGCTGCTGATGGAGCCGAACGTCTGTGTGTCTGGTTACGAGGCAACGGCTCGGCACAGCGGGGCCAGCCTGTGGTACCTCGCGTATCCACTGTGCGTTGGCCCTGGATGTTTCATTTCATATATCATTCCCAACTCGCAGGGCTGTTTCCTGAAGTCAAATAGCCCTCTCCTTCATGCCCATTCTCACAAATCATTTTGTAATCCAACTCCCCAAGCCGCGTGAGGACCAGGCAGGGCAATAGAAGGCGCAGTGGCTGGGACCAGCCAGCCCGGATGTGGAGGAATGTCTCAGCTCCCTACCTGCCAGCACGGGCACACCACGGGCCACCTAGGCTGGGCTGTCGTTTTAATTTTTCATCTCAACGTGACTGCGGAGGCGGGGGGATGTGGGCTCAGCGGGGCCCCTCTGTCTTAGCCTCTGGATCTCTGGCTTGGGAGCTCAGCTTTACTACAAAGCTTTGGGCTTATTTGGGCCTCAAATCCAAAAATAAAGTTCAAACCGTCAGATAGCAAGATAGACCACCTAGACAGACACCCCCCTAACCACAGTGCCTGCTGCTGTCACTAACTAGTCCTTGGCAGGTTGTCACCACTGCCCCGGGGCTGTGAGAGGAGTGGTGGCCGGACCCCAGGAGAGGATTTGTCGTGGGCTCTTGGAGTCAGCACTGTCTGCCATCTTGGAGGCTGCAGGTAAGCTCCTGCCTGAGCTCAGAGCTGGGCGGCCAGACATCCACTCCTGTGCGGGCTCGGGGATGACTCTTTGTGACCCCATGGTCTGTAGCCTGCAAGTTTGCTCTTCCCTGGGGTTCTCTAGGCAAGAATACTGGAGTGGATAGCCATTCCCTTCTCCAGGGGATCTTCCGGAGCCGGGAAATGAACCTGCACCTCCTGTATCGCCTTCCTTGTAGGCAGATTCTTTACCCCTGAGCCACCTGGGATGCCCATGGGCAAGGTTAGCTCCTCTTTTTCTGTATTTATTTTTAATCCAGTTAATTCTGAAGGAAATCAATCCTGAATATTCATTGGAAGGACTGATGCTGAAGCTCTGGTACTTTGGCCACGTGATGGGAAGAGACAACACATTGGAAAAGACCCTGATGCTAGGAAAGATTGAAGGCAAAAGGAGAAGGGGGCAACAGAGGGTGAGATGGTTAGATAGCACCACCAACTCTGGACATGAGTTTGAGCAAACTCCAGGAGATAGGGAAGGACAGGGGAAGCCTGGCGTGCTGCAGTTCATGGGGTCACAGAGTCAGACACGACTCAGGGACCGAACAGCAACAGTAATTTGTTTTTACTATTCTGAACATATTTTTTTAAAAGAAGTATTGGGAAGAAAACACAGCAGAGTGAGAAGATGAGCCTTACTCACCCTCTCCTACCATCAGATATTAATAACTAGTCACACAAACATCTGTAATTGCTAAGGCCTCCATCATTCACTGACACTGGGGAGTCCACGGTATTCAAGGAGCTTAAACACAACGTGTCACGCTAACCCAAGTATGCCAAATACAGAAGATATTTATACAAAAGTACCAATTTGGTACCAAAAGAATAAAATTTAAAAAAATAGGTTAACATTTAAAGTTAATTTTTCCTCTGTCCTCCCATTAATTGGTTCAGGGCCTGCCATATGGTGGTCTCCATGGGCCTAGCTCTGGCATTTTCTGACTTGGAGGGCTGATCCCCTGACCCCACCTCTCCAACCCTGTGTCATCTGGAGTGTGAGGTGGGAAGATGAGGGTTCACGCCAGCAGCCTCTGTCCCCGTTTACCAGACGTGCTCACGATGCTAAAGGCCAGGTGCCTGCTGGCCCTGCAGGATATCTGCGCAGATTTCCTCCACTGAGATGCTAGCAAGTGGCAGTCTCCATAACCTGCCTGTTGTGGCTGCAGGAACGCTCTGCTCCCTGGGCCTGCAGTGGGCCCCCCGAGGACAGGAAGGTGATCCTTGGGGGATCTGAGGGGTCCTTGGATCCTAAATGTGACCCTGCCCTCTGCCCCGTAGGATGCCGCGGGAACTGGGGAGAAGCTACGTTCACCTTTCCTTGCTCAGAAGAAATCGAGGTATCCCCCCGGAGCTGAGGAAGAACAGGCCTGGGTCCACAGAGAGACAGAACACTGAACGTCCCTGGGCGCAAGAGCGCTGCTTCCCCCAGGCTTGTCCACCCATGTGGCGGTGACGACGGCCCTTCAGCCACGTGTCAGGTCCAAGGAGTCAGAAGCCCTGCTTTCCCCACCTGCACCAGCCTCGCCGCCCCTACACCCAGAATCCCACTCTGCGCCTCAGCCAGGGGACCGCCTCTCCAGCACTCCGCATTCCAACCCGGGCTCTGGATCTCAGCTCTCATCCTGCTTCCGAAAGGAGGACGTGGTCAGGGTTTGTCCTTTAGCTTTTGCTGTCTTTCTTCTCTATTTTGATATTATGGCATACTGTCCTTCGGAAAGAAAACCACATTTATTCATATACTACATTTTCAAAGAAAGTGCCATGGACCTTGAACTATTGTCAACATTAACGTAGGTAAATATAGAATATTTTAGTAATAGCTTTTTTTAAAAAAACTGAAGACAATATTTTAGTTTTCGACGTACAGCAAAATGGAAGGAAAGGCCTAGAGATGTCCCACCTGCCCCTCCACCTAGCTGTCCACACCCATGCACAGCCTCCCCTCCATCCACACCCCCCAGCAGATGGTGCATTTGTTGTAACTGTTGAGCCTAAATGGACACGTCACTGTCACCCAAAGTCCACGGTTGGCATTAGGGTTGACTGTTGCTGCCATGCGCTCTGTGAGCTTTGACAAGTGTATAATGGCACGTGTTCAAGACTATGGCGTCACATGGAGCCATTTAGTTGCCCCAGAGCATCCTCCGCGCTCCTCCTGTTGGGCCTTCCTTCTTCCCTCCAAATGCTGGCAACCACTGCATTTTACCACCTCCGTGAATTTTACCTTTTTCTGAATGTCACGTAGTTAGAATCAAATAATTTGTAGCCTTTTCAGACTGGCTTTTTTATCCCCTTGGAAATATAAATTTAAATTTCTTTCATGACTTTTCATGGTTTGATATCTCATTTCTTTATATTGATGAATAATACTCTATTACATGGATGTGCCAGCTTCTTCTTCACCTACTAAAGGTTGTTAGTAGCACCTTGGTTGTTTTCCAAGTTTTGGCAACTATCAATAGACCTGCTATAAACACTGTGTGGAGGTTTTGTGTGGACATAGCTTTTAATTCCTTTGGCTAGATACCAAGGAAAGCAATTACTTTGGTTTTCAAATCTAGATTTCCTTGGTTAAGGAGACACTAATCATGGTCAGCTGAAATTTTGTTATTGTTGCTTAGTTACTAAGTTGTGTCTGACTCTTTGAGATCCCATGGGTTGTAGCCCTCCCCCGTCTCCTTTGTCCACTGGATTTCACAGGCAAGAATATTGGAGTGGGTTGCCATTTCCTTCTCCAGTGGATCTTCCCTACCCAGGAATTGAATCCACATCTCTTAACATCTCTTGTATTGGCAAGTGAATTCTTTACAACTGAACTGAATAATGCCCCTCAAATATATCTGTGTCCTAATCTTCAGATGTGGTATTGGAGAAGACTCTTGAGAGTCCCTTGGACTGCAAGGGGATCAAACCAGTCCATCCCAAAGGAAATCAGTCCTGAATATTCATTGGAAGGACTGATGCTGAAGCTGAAACTCCAATACTTTGGGACCTGATGCAAAGAGTTGACTCATTGGAAAAGTCCCTGATGCTGGGAAAGATTTTTTTTTTTTTTTGGATAGTAGAGTGCAGTTTATTACACTGGTGGGCCCAAGGCAGAGTCTCCTCTTAGCCAAGGACCCCAACCAGATTTTGTGAAAATCTTTTATACCCCATGTGTACGTGTCTGAACCCACCACCCCAAATTCCTTGAGGCTTACAAAGGAAGAGTAAATACAATCACAATAACCCCATCATTCACGTGTTATGTGTTCAGTTAATAATCAATAAACCTGCGGTTACATTCCAACCAGTTAATAACCGATAAGCCTGTGGTTATTGAAGGCAGGAGGAGAAGGGGATGACAGAGGATGAGATGGTTGGATGGCATCACCGAGTCGATGGACATGAGTTTGAACACACTCTGAGAGTTGGTAATGAACACGGAAGCCTGGAATGCTGCAGTCCGTGGGGTTGCAAAGAGTCAGAAAAGGACTGAGTGATGAACTGAACTGAATCCTCAGGACCAATCAGCATTACTTTAGGTAGCAAAAAGGACTTTGCAGATATGATTAGATTAAGTATCCTGAGGTCAGATTACACTGGATCCCCCGGTGGGCATGATATCATCTCAAGGGTACATCAAAGAGGGCCAGCTGGATTTGAGTTCTTAGTAGGACAGTTGACAAGCAAGAGGTTGGAATGATTCAAGGAAGGGGCTGAGGCTTTAGACGCAGATGGGTCTAGAGCTGGGAAAGGCACAGAAGGGATTCTGCACGAGCCTTCTGGAGTGCAGGCCTGATTTTAGACTTGATTTTAACTTCTGACCTCAGAACCGAAAAAATAACTCTGTTGCTTTCAGCCACTGAGTTTGTGGTCATTTGTCACAGCAGCAATGGAAATCTAATACCCCAGCAAGGAATGCACTCCTCCTGGGAACTTGGGTCTTCCATCCTCATGGGAACACCAGCTATCCTTAATGGTCCTCTGCTAGTCTTCCCTGGACTCTAGCAAATCCCACGTGTTGTACTGGGAAGGTAGAGAGCGAACTCTGATCTCTGTGGATGGCATGAGCCAATACAAATCTTTTCTGAGGTTCAAAAGAGTGTGTTTTTCAGTCTTGATGGTTAAAAAAAATGTGCACCTTTGTACTCACTGATTGGCTGCCCACTTACTGCCTTTGGTCGGGCTTAACCCCAGGAAAGTCTCTTGAGAAACGCCAATCACGTGACAGTGTCCAACTAGCAATATTTGGATAAATTCTGGGTAAGCAACCAGGGTTTTAGATGCCCTTCCAACCCAAACGTGGGAGCTGTGTGAAATTTACACATCGTTCCTCAGCGGTCTGCGGGATCTGCGGAGGTTGTGAAATGGGAACCAGGAGAGGCCTGGAGAGCAGCCCCAGTCATGACCCTGGGGCAGGGGAAATTGCTTAAAACCCCATCGTAAATATATCCTGCCCCTCTGATGCGGGGCCTTGCAGAGAGAACAGGGCCGAGCTGCTGGAGTTTGTGCCTCGAGCAGCATTTTGTGTGTTTCTCAGCCAAGAGTGCACAAACCAGCGAGATAGGGTTGACCACGCACCCGCAATAAAACCTCCTTACAGTGCTTCTCACCAAGGAGTCTCACTAGGTTCCCTGGTAAATTCTGAGTTCTGCCTGACTTTTAATCATCTACTTACTGATTTCTAGGCTTCCTAGCCTTTGTGGAGTGGTCCTTCTCATGAGATTTTTCAACCAAAGAGGTCTGGAAAGCCACCTAAATTGCATGAGGCTCACACATGTCCAATAGTGTCTTCTCTGTACTCAGCTCCTCTTCAGTCATTCTGGGATGAAGCTTCTTCATCCCATGAATAGGATGAATCATCTTGGGGATTCCAGTCTGTTAGTGACAAACATCATTTTTGTACATCCCTACTTACATTTTGGGCTTCCCAGGAGGCTCAGTGGTAAAGAATCTGCTTGCTAATGCAGAAGTTGACGGAGATGTGGGTTGGATCCCTGGGTGGAGACGATCCGCTAGAGAAGGAGATGGCAACCCACTCCAGTATTCGTGCCTGGAGAATCTCGTGGAGAGAGGACCTTGGCGGGCTACAGTCCATGGGGTCACAAAAGAGTCCGACATGATTTAGCAACTGGGCACATGCATGCACTTACATTTTGAGTTTTTGAAACAGCTTAAAGCTGTGCATTGCTTATATTTTTAAGTTTTTGATAAGCTGATTAGATTCAACAGTAGACAAAACATCAAATAATGGTAAAATTTATTTATGGGATGCCCTTTATTTTTCTCTCTCTCATATACGCACACACACATACATGCTCCCATGGAAGCACAGATAAGGCTCAGTGGCTTCAATTTACCTTTGAAACTTCATCTTTGACTCTCCAGAAATTGTATGAAATGTGGCAGGAGAAAAGTCAAAAGAAAAATGTGCTGAAAGTAAAGACTCAATTCTGATAAATGCAGCTCCTTTTTGCACCATTCCGGCTGTTGGAAATGATTCGCTAACAGTCAGGTCACCTCTGTACTTTTTAGATTTGCATCAAAAGAACAGGAAAGAGGATCAAACCTCGGCTATAATTCTGAATCATCCTCGAAATCCTTGCTGCCAATTTAGCATAACATTAGAGACTTTTCCAATTGATGTGAAGTTATACAATAGAAATGCTCTGGGTTTCCTATGGGTTTCCAAAATAGCCATTTAGGAAGAACTGATCTCTGTTGTAATTCATCCAAAACTGGTGCTTTGCTCTGTGTATTCCATGAGCAGGAAAGTACAGAGAGAATTAAGGGGCCACATGGTGGCCCGAGGAGAAAATTTCTACAACTTGGGGACTACCATAAATGCCATGAAGTGCCTTAAAGCCTTTTAAAAATAATCAGTCCACTAAAACACTGGAAAAAAGAATCAAGAAAGATAGTGAATCAGAAATCGGTAGGAATCTCTGAGAAGCAGAAAGAGATAAGAAGCAAAATGAGAAAAATCTTAGTCCACAGCCTGGGAAGGACACCCCTGAGAATGGAAACTGTGGAAAACTTGGGGGCTTATCCTGGGGGCTCTGCCCCAGTGCAGCATTTGCAGAAGCCATGCTGATGGGACCATATTAAAGTTAAAGAGGGAAATGGAATACTCTCACTATGGGGATAGATACGTATATTGCCATTCAGAGGGCTATCAATAATTATTCTTGAGCTTTGTGAAGTCCCTACATACTATGCTTAGAATTTTAGAATATTTGTGTCTTCCTGGCATATTGAACATTTATCAACATACAGTTCATCTCTCTTTGTTCTCCCTAATGTGTTTATATTAGTTTATTTCCTAGCTATCATTTTTCATTATTTTATTTTCTACTTTTTCATATTCTTATGTCTTAGACATGTCTCTTATAAAAGTATCAATATCTATATTTAAAAATTACTCTGATAATCTCTGTATTTTAATTGGGATGTTAAACCAAGAACACTTATTTTTATTACTTACATGTTCATGTTGTTGACAAAATTGTACATTTATTTTCTATTTGTCTGACTTTGTTTTTTTGGGCTCTAGGATCACTGCAAATGGTCACTGCAGCCATGAAATTAAAAGATGCTTACTCCTTGGAGGAAAGCTTATGACCAACCTAGATAGCATATTAAAAAGCAGAGACATTACTTTGTCAACAAAGGTCCGTCTAGTCAAGGCTATGGTTTTTCCAGTAGTCATGTATGGATGTGAGAGTTGGACAGTGAAGAAAGCTGAGAGCCGAAGAACTGATGCTTTTGAACTGTGGTGTTGGAGAAGACTCTTGAGAGTCCCTTGGACTGCAAGGAGATCCAACCAGTTCATCCTAAAGGAGATCAGTCCTGGGTGTTCATTGGAAGGACTGATGCTGAAGCTGAAACTCCAATACTTTGGCTACTTCATGCAAAGAGTTGACTCATTGGAAAAGACCCTGATGCTGGGAAGGATTGGGAGCAGGAGGAGAAGGGGATGACAGAGGATGAGATGACTGGATGGCACCACCAACTCGATGGACATGAGTCTGGGTAAACTCTGGGAGTTGGTGATGGACAGGAAGGCCTGGCATGCTGTGATTCATGGGGTCGCAAAGAGTCAGACACGACTGAGCGACTTAACTGAACTGAATTCTGGCTGACAGCTTTTTTCTTTTTGCTTGGAACTTTCCAGATAGTAATCCATGGACTGGTGGCTTTCACTGTGTCTTCTGAGAAGTCTGCTGTCAGTGCAATGTGTGTGTCATGTCTGACTCTTTGTGATCCCACGAACTGTAGCCTGCCAGTCTCCTCTGTCCATGGAATTCTCCAGGCAAAAATACTGTAATGGGCTGCCATTTCCTTCTCCAGGGGATCTTCCCGACCCAGGGGTCGAACCTGAGTCTCTCACATCTCACGCAGATGCTTTACCATCTGAGCCGCCAGGGGAGCACTGACCCTTTGTATGCAAATTTATATTTTCTTTCATCTCTTCTTGTTTGAAGAACCTCTCTTTGTTTAAGTGCCATCTTTCCTTTTTGCCTTCCTTCCTGAAATGGAAGTGTTGATCATCTCATTTATATACTCAAGTCTGCTCTAACCTGACCTGATCCCACATACCGTGTGAGCAAGGTGAGAGCACTTTGCAGATCCAAGTACTCTTACCAATTATCTGCCTACAAACTAAGAGAGAAGCAGAATAATTAATCTCCTTCATATACTTGGAAATTACAAAGAACGTCCACTGCTCCAATGAATTTTTCAAACTTGAGGCAGAGGCCTTGTTTGATCCCTGTCTTCTACTTTCCAGGGTGTCTCTGCAGAGGTTTTGGCAGGAGCTTAATAAATATTTGCAAATATCTAAGTTATACAGACTGGGGATTTTAGTATGTACAAGAATGAACATCTGAATTTGACATTAAAGGGAGAAATGGCTTATTAAACTACATGAATTTTTTTTTTTCCACACTATAAAAATTGGAAGCCATTCAATTCTCTCATAGGAAATTCCTGTTTAAATTGGCCCCACCTGCTCAGGTCCTCTATTGAACTGAGTAGATCTGAGGAAGGTGTGTGGGACAGACTGATGAAGCCCCTGCCCCCCGGTACTCACTCCTTCCTTGGAGTATGAGTGGGACCTGTTCATGCTTCTGCCCAAAAGTATGCAGTAAAGGTGACGGGAAGCATGGATCATATGACAAATTCATTACATTCACCTTGCTGAGTGGCTCTTTTCCTTGCTGGCTGAAGAAGAAAATTGTCCTAGTGTGAGCATCATACTCACACGAGAGAGCCACGTGGCTAGGAGCCGAGGGCAGCTTCTGGTCCACAGCCAGGTAGAACCCGAGGTCCTCCATGCTTCAGCCACAAGGAGATGAAGACCACTGATGACCCTGTGAGATGAAGAGTGGACCCTTCCCCAGTCACGCCTACAGAGGAGATGCCAGGCCAGGCCAAAACCTTGACTGTGGCCCTGCAGAGAACCCAGCTAAGCTGTGCCCACAGAGACGGTGAGATGATGCACGCATGTTGTGTGAAGCCACTAAGTTTGTGGTAACACAGCTACACAGCAGCAGATACCTACTAAGAGATCACAGAAGGGTTCTGAGAATCTCCTCTTCAAGATAATCTGCCAAGATTTTCCAAAGTGGTGCAGATATTAGAGAAGGGTAACCGTACTCCGCCCCCCCACCCCTTTTTTAAATATCTTGGCTGTAGATTCTACATCACAGTTATGTGGCTGGCAAACTCTAGAGGAAAAATTGTGAGGCACCCTTGGAATGCGAGCTGTGGATTTTGGCAGAACACTGGAAAGTGTACAGTGAGTTCTGCCATCTGTACCCAGAATCTTCACATCGTGCAGAGCAGAAAAATAGAACATTGATTGGGCTCACATTGTTGGGGAAGCATTAAGAGGCCATGGCCTTCAAGGAAGGGCGCAGGTAGTGGCTAAAATGACAGCGTCTCATGTCCCAGCTCTATCACAGAGAATAAAACATCTGTCTAAATACTGGATAGAGCACATTTTTGAAAATAAAGATATCTGAAGATATCACACACAGAACTCCTTTCCACCTGCTTGCTTAAAATAATGTAGTCATTATGGCAATAAGTGTTTCTAATAAAGTATGAAAATGGATTGTTTGCTTTGCTGCTTCTATGAACTTTCATTTCTCTTTTTATGGTATTGAAGCTGACATTTGCTTATCCTTTATCAGTGGAATATTTAATCGAGTTCAATCTGCAAGAAGCAAGAGGAATTTTTATTTTACCTAAAACCTGTCCCCCATGTAAAAGTCCTGGGAAATAGGACAGTGCCCATGGAACACGTGTGACTCTTAGAGTTACCAATGAGAATCTGGAGGGAGTCTTTGAAAGAAGAGGTGTCCCTGGCATGCGGCCAGCAGCTGGGCTCGGCGATGTCGATAAGTTTTAAGTTGAGGCCGAAGATGCATGTTTGGGGAACTCAAAGCAACCTCTGTGAGCAAGTGTGCATTCATTTTTGTGGTTGAATTGTTGTAAAAGTATGCGCACACCTTTGGCTTTTAGGTGATATTGGTTCATGCCATTCTCCTATTACAAAACCTTCAATGTCTCTCCAGGGAGGACAGGATTAAGTGCAATCTCCTGAATAGAGCAGGCAAGGACGTCGATAACCCACACCTGGCCCTCTTCCTTCCCTACCTCCAGCGGCCTGTGTCTACCCAAGCCCCGCTGTGGCACAAGGAAGTTTTGGTTGCCTTTGCCTGAATTCCCCATTCCTGTCATACACACACAGCTTTGCACGTGCTGGTCTCTGGTCCTCAAATCCTCTTCCTTGTAATACCTATAACAGTTTTACTCCCATTCTGAAGTCTGATGTAAATGTCACTTTTCCCAGAAGTGTTTCTTAAAATCATTATCTGTGTGTTTGTGCCGCAGTTTGGGCAACACAGGCAATTATGCTTGGCCTGACATCACTAGCCTATCTTAGCTTCTTCCAGAGTGGGGGTGATATCACACTCATTGCTTAACACTAGCAAATGTATGGGCTTCCCTGTCGGCTTAGCGGTAAAGAATCTGTCTGCAATGCAGAAGACTCAGGTTGGAACCACGAGTCAGGAAGATCGCCTGGAGGAGGAAATGGCCATCCACTCCAATACTCTTGCCTCAGAAATCCCATGGATAGAGGAGCCTGGCAGGCTACAGTCCATGGGGTCGCGAAGAGCTGGACACGACTGAAGCAACTGAACGTGAGCACACATTGCCATGTCTCTCACAAAGTAGGTGCTTTAAAAACACATCTTGGGTGAGCAGATGGTTCAACAAATGAGGGAAGGAATTTGGGACTTTGTTCTCTGGGAGCGTGGTTTACCCAGGTGGACCTCTGTATCAGACACTCCATGATGAGTGCTGGTTATCGCGAGGTCCACGGTTTCAAACCAGGGCAGCGTGATTTATGTTCCAGCTCTGCAGTTAGCATCCCAGCCTACCCGAAGCGAGCCTTCTAGGTTGACCTCTACTCTTTTTGAATTAGAACTGCAGCCAATAGCATGACTGTGCTCACACGGCCAGGAGAGTGAGAGGCATCCATTACACAGTCCTGCTGGGACTGGGGGCTTCCTGAATTTCCCTTGTGTCATTTCAGATTTTAGCACCGTCACGTCCCTAAGGGCTGGTACAGAGCTGCAAAAGCTCAACATTATGGGTCAGCAAGGTGGAGGCGGGAAATCATCCCTTGCCACTTGACTGGTAACATTGGTGGTATGCGAAACATAATTCCACGACCATGGTTAGAATCTTTGTAAAATGTTTCTTATTTTAAAAAGGTAAAAATTCTAAGTTTTTAAAGGTCACTTTTGTGTGGCTACTAGTAACCGAGCTGCAGCATTTATAATTAAATGGTGTGGGGGCCAGAGTTCTGAAATGAGCACTGTTGCCATCTCTGGACGTTCCCAGAGGCAGGACTGACGGATCTCCCCCTGCCTGTGTGAGCTTATCTGAGGGAGCAGCTTGGGCTGTCTCTGAATCTTGGTTTATTCCACTGTAAACCCAGAAGGGGCTCTGCCTGCCCTGAGACACTGATTCTTGCCTTTTCAGAAAGGTCACCAACAGGAAGCCCAGCACCAGACCCTGCAGGGCCTGACCCCCTGCTGGGTCTTCGGGGGGGGGGCCCAGGAGCTCACAGCGGGTGGACGTTGTACGTCATATGTGTGAACTACCGCAGGTCCTGTGACAGGCCAGGGACAGCCCCTTGATTGGAGATGAAAAGTGAGGGTGCTCCTGCTGGTTTGCTGCCGAAACAAAGGACTGGGGCCGGGGGTCTTGGACAACAGGAATGGGTTCACTCTAGGCTCTAGGGGCTAGAAAACCAAGCTCAGGGTGTTGGCAGAGCTGGTTCCCTCCACGGGCCGAGAGGTTCTCCCTGGTCCTTGCCTCTTCATCTTTTGCTGGCTCCTGGCAATCCGTGTGCTCCTTGACTTGTACAAACATCACCCTGATCTCTGCCTTCAGCCTTTCGGGAGATTCTTACTGTGTGCCCATCCCTGTGTCTAGGTTCCCTTGCTCTATAAGGGCCCACCACAGCGACCTTATCTTAACCTGAACATCTGCAAAGACCCTGTTGCCAAATAAGGTTGTGTGCACAGGGGCTGGGGGTTAAGACGTCAACATTTTTGGGGGTGCACACACCCTGACTGCTCTTCACATGGAGATTCTCTCTCCCTTGGCCAAACTCCAACAGCTAGGGGTCATTGAGTAGGTTGATGGGAAGACTCCTAGGCAGTCAGATCAAGCCAGTGCCACTGGCTTCAACTTCTAGTGTCTTTCCCTTGGTGCAGGCACCTTCTCAAGCTGTGAGCTGCCCTTTGAGCACCTCCCCACACCCCACTTCTGCATCTCACCCCTGCTCAAGCCCGTGCAGTTGTTTCCAGTTGCTTGGACATCCAGCTGGGCAAGATGAGCTGTCTCCAGCAATATTCTCTGTTGTCCCTGGGGCATATCTTCTGCTCCTATCAGAACCCTGACCCCCGGATCTCTGGTCTTCACCCAAACTCTACTCTCTGAGGATGCCTACCTCCCCTCACCACCTTGCCATCTCCCAGTGGGCGCTGCATACTTGGAAGCTCCCCACTAGGGCTCGCACGAGCCCACCTCACTCTTGCATTCTGAGCTCTGAACTCACCCCATACTCATCGTATGGTGAGTGCTGCTCTGCCAGGGATACTAGATATTCTCTGAGGCCAGGATCACAGCTTCAGTGATGTGTGGGAGTTGTAGAGTCCCCTTCTAACCTTCACTGGAAGAGGCCACTGTCGATGCCAGAGATGGACTTCAAGCAGGATGCGATCAGCCTGATGTGAACAGTCCAGGTGTGCGGGTCACAGCCTGCCTCTCCCGCAGCGGGCATCTCACCCTGTGCCGAGCTCTTTCTGGAACTCCACCGTCTCTGCTGCTCTGGCCATGGCTGGAGCAGGGTCCTGGCCTCATTCCACAAGAACCGTGATTGTCACCAGGAGGCCAAACCCCATAACATAAAATAAACCTCAGGGTCACCTCATTGGAAGATCTTCATCTTCTCCACAATATCATGACCTTATTTCTGTTAGAAAGTGCACACTTTCCATGAACTTAAACAAAAATAGACTGAGAACCCTATTTCACAGATAAGCCAAAAAAGCCAGCAAACTCACAGGACAGATACCATGAGGATAAAGGAACATGGACAATAATTCCAATTCTGGTAATGAGGGCACAAAAGACCTTGGCTTTGGACTGTGAATTCCATCTGCCTGAATCTGGGTAACTCACTTGCTTACATTCTCTGCTCTATTCCCTCGTCAGCAGCATGGTGATAAGAACCACTTCTTGCTTTCTCTGTCTTTGGCCATGTAAGCAAGGTCAGCATCCTCAACCCCCCACCAGCATGCCAAGAGGAACACAAATGCCCATTTTTATCCAAGGGCCATGTCTCAGGAGTGCTTCCCTGGACAAACTCACTGGCCTTGAATCTTCAAAGTAATTGGGTAAGTGCCTCAAATTATACCCAGACCAAGACTGGAAGTAGCAACTGAGACAAAACCTCTATAACCTTTATACCAAGGTTTCCAGTGTGTTTTGGAGCCCCAGCTGCTGTGGGCCACCTTCCTCTTGTGACTTCTCTTGGGTGGAAAGACCGGGACTCCAAGTACCTACATGTGTTCCTGAGCTGGCTTTGAGGGTGGAAGGTGAGCAAATTTGGAGCTGGTTGGGCTTTTTGACCATCCAGAGCAGTGGTTTTCAAGCAGCATTTTCAGCCGGAGAAAATTTGTTCTAGTTAAATAAATCTTAGGGCTGAGTGTGGAAAACAGATAAAGGGGAGTTACTTTCATAAATGGAGTGCCAAAGTCTTGGATCCCCACTCTCAGGCTACTGGTCTACCCACTCTAGATCTCCAAAGGAGGCACCATGGGACCCCCAGGGCTCCATGGGCCCCATGTAAAGATACAGCTGGGGCTCACACCCCTCACTGCAGAGACACCCACCATGTTACTCATGCTGGGTGATTTACCCGCTTTTCCTGCAGGTCCCCAGTTCTTGGGTTTCTCAGCCTTTAGGGGACATGCTGCTCAGATAGTTCCTCATTGTGTCCACGTGCTGTCGGCCTCTGAAAGTTGGGCCCACCAACCCTCTTGGGTGTATCGCCAGCACAGATATCTGCCCCTCCCCCATGTGAAGATCACCTTGGTGACCTTCTTCCCCAAGTCCTGGCTTCACATGAGCCCTCCCATTGCACACACTGCTCTTTAAATAATGGTCATTCTGGGCTCTCGGTTGGCGTGGTTACCTGCCTTAGAATCCAGTCCATGATGCTAATTCCCCCTGACGAGGTGGTGCCATAATGGACCATCCTGCTCCAAGGCTGACATCCCTCCATCTGGAAGCTGGTTGCAGCCAGAGCATCCGTTTTCTTCTCACCACCAGGACACACCACGGCCATTAATCCTTCCTGCTTTCCCATGCAAACGTTTGTAAAGCCGCATCCCTCCCATCTTGTGCTTGTATAATTGATTTTTTAAAACCTGAATACAGAGCTCTCCATGCATCCCTGTTGAATTTTATTTGGTTTCATGTCACTCAGTTGGGCTTGCTCTTCCTGAGCCCTGTGCTGTAAGTGAGCATGATAGCAAAAGTTGCCTCCCTGCGCTGTTTGGCCTACAGATTTGATACCTCAAGTGTCGGGGAAATGATGCTCTTGGTCAGGTCAAGTGCAAAGCTTTGCAGCCAGCAGCACATCAGTGCTCTGTCCTAGGTAGATATTAACTCATTGATCAGCGCTGCTCAGCTGGTTGTGAATCCACTTTACTACGCTGGGCACCGGCTCACACTCTCCATCTAGTTCATGCAAACACACAGCAACTGGGCCTCGTTTGGATCTTTAATGCAGTGCCATGAGGTAAGAGGAACATGGACGATAATTCCAATTTTGGTAATGAGGGCACAAAAGATCTTGGCTTTGGACTCAGAATTCTGTTTGAATGTGGGCAAACTGCTTATTTATATCCTCTGACTTTGTTCCCTCAGCTGTAAAACGGTGACAACGGTTACCTGCTGTTTCCTCTATCTTTGGCCATGTGAGCAAGACCAGTTCCCCCAACCCCCATCAGCACGCCAGGGGGAACCCAAACGCCCACACGAGCCAAAGCCCAGTCTCCAGGATGCTCCTGGGGCTTCTCCCTGCCACCTGGCCTGGGATGCTCTGGTCCTCTCCCCCAGGCTCTCAGGTACCCTGGCTTGGGGCTCTCCGCTTCCTTCTTGGTTGCTAACCCATCTAGCATCCGAGCACCGGGTTATGGCCACCAGTGCACTCTCAGTTTTGTCTCTTTTGGCTGCAAGTTCAGGATCTTAGCCTCTTTGAGTCTTGATGTTTCAATCTGTAAAACAGAGAAGATAATGTCTACCTGGTGAGATGACACACACAGGAAGCGGACAGAGGGTGGGGGTCTTGGAGCCGAGGTAGGACCCACTTACACATCGCAGGGGCTCCACATCTGCTTCTCCTGAGTCCTGGACTGGTGGGACTCGCCTGGGCCCGGGGACAGCAGCAGGAGAGCTGGCATCTGCTGCCTGCCGAGCCTCCGGGCATCCTCCAGAGACAAGAGCTATTTTTTTTTTTTCTGAATCAAGATTATTTAAGATTATGCTATTGTTCCTTCTTTCAGAAAAGTAGCAAAGGAAAACGAGCACTTGCTTGGAGTTGTTGATGCCCTACCTACAGAACCAGGGGTGGCTTCTTCTGCCATCTTGTGCGCCCTAGAATTGGCTGGCTAGGAGTTTAATGTGGCATCCTTATTCAGTTTAAGTATGGTTTTTGGGACTCGCTTTCTCTTTCCTAGAAAAGGTCACATTTCCCCCATTTTAGGCATGTTCCCTGGTCTCCATTACTTCCCGGAGGGCACCCAAGAGCAGCTCTGGGCCCCGGGTGGGCTCTCCCGGTGCAGGGGAGGGGTCTGGACTCAGTCCTGGCGCAGTGGTCTCCTGGGTCTCCCTTCCCCTCCCACCTCACAGGTGGTCTGACAGCTGTAGGGGGTGAGGTGTGACAGCTTCTGGTGCAGACCTTGCTGGGGCTTCCAGGGTCCCCCTGAACCCCCTCCTCCCTCCAGCTTCATCACGCTCTTCCCTTCACACTACAGCCAAGCCGGGCACTCTCACCCGGGACCCAGTCCCCTTTGGGGAGCTACTCTTCCTGCTCACCATGCAGTCTTCCTGCCAGACCCTGAGGCCAGAGCAAGGTTTGTCTTCCAGAGCACTGATGACAAGGCCAGAGCATCCAGACATTAGAGTTGGAAGTGTCCCCAAGTTCGACCTCCTCATTTAATAGACAAGTGGAAGAAATCCAAGTTCTCATCTCCAGTGGCCGGTGGACAGAGCCACCTCTTATCGTGCTAGGCAGTGTCCCCCACAGAGCTTTGTTACCCCTCATGTAGCCTCGTGTAGAGTGTAAATCATCTTCTACAACAAGTTACAGGCAGTGCTGATGGGCACACCTCTGAGGCCTGGGCAGAGCATCGTGGGGGCGTGATCTCATTTCCTCACCTTTTATTCTTCCCATAACTGGAAGTCTGTACTCTTGACCAGCATCTCCTCATTTCTCCTACCCCCAAGGTCCTGGTAACCACCATCCTAATCTTTGTTTCTGTGCTTTTGGCTTTTGAGATTCCTCATATCAGTGAGATGATAGTGTGTGTTTTTCCCCGTCTGGCTTGTTGTATTGGGGTAGTCTAAAAAGTTCATTCCATTTTTTTCCATAAACTGTTACAGAAAAATTTGAACGAAACTTTTGGCCAACGCAACACTTAGCATAATGCCCTCAGAGTCCATTCATATTGTCACAGATGGCAGTATTTCCTTTTTTCTCATGGCTGAATATTATTCACTATATGTGTGTGTGTGTATATATATATATACACATATATATAGTCTTTTTTATTCCCACATGGTTCAGTGGGTAAAGAATCCACCTCCACCTGCAAAGCAGAAGATGCAGGTTCAATCCCTGGGTAGGAAGATCCCCTGGAGAAGGAAACGGCAACCCACTCCAGTATTCTTGCCTGGAGAATCCCAAGGACAGAGGAGCCTGGCGGGCTGCAGTCCACAGGTTGCGTCGAGTCAGACACGACTGGAGCGACTGAGCGCGCTTGCATACATTCGCCTATTAATAGACTCGTGGATCATTTCCACACTTTGGCTATGAAGGCAGCACCTCATTCAAATGCAGAACAGCAAGGGAGGAGCCTCTGCACCCCTCTGCTGGGGACTGAAGCCCCGCGCCAACGAGCTGGGTGAGCCTGGGCACGCCGGCCGGTAGTTCTGGTCCCGTGATCTCACTGCAGAGCGAGGGGAATGCCGGTGCGGCGTGCTGGTGCGGTCCGCCGGTGCGGTGCGGTGCGGTGCGCCGGTGCGGTGCGCCGGTGCGGTGCGCCGCGCGGAGGAGGAGGGAGGAGGGCCTGCCGCTCAGTGCCGTGGCGGGGCAGCTGCCGGGCGTCCGCTCCTGCGGAGCCAAGGTCCTGCCCTTCTGGGGCAGCCACCCTGCTGTTTGAGCAAGGTGGGCTGCAAAGGCCTGGCCATTTCCTTCTGACTTGGGACAACCCCGTGGGGCTGCGGGTGGTCCAGGGCTCCTCGGCTCCTCGCTGAGCTGGGAGAGGCTTCTTCCAGCTCTCCGCGCCATCGCGCCCTCCCTGCTTCTTTCATGGATATTGACCCCTAAGGGGCGCTGTGCCCCTCATGGTTCAGCGAGGGCTGGGTTCCAGAGTCCAGCCCGCGGTGCCCAGAGCCTGCCTCTCTGAGGCCGTGTGAGCTAGCATGGTATCTGGCAGAGGGGAGCACGCGTGGAGGGCGAGGGTCACGAGGAGACTCACCCTGTGGATGGTGGAGGGGAGGCGCACGGCCCTCAGCCCTACCTAAATCACCCAGCAGGCAGGAGCCGGCAGGGTGGGTTTCCTGAGACAGCAGCCCAGACGTAGGAGGGGCCCCAGATTCCTCACGGACCAGAGCCGGCCCGGGAGACGCCTGGTGAGGAAGGTGGCCAAGCCGGGGAGCAGAGAAACGCTGTGCTCACCTCCCGTTAAGGACACGCCCGGACTACAGCTACATACGGAGCAGCTCGCTGAGACAACCTGAGGACCGTCAGGAGAGATCTTTCACAACTACAGACATGAGAAAAGATACTAGGAGAGACGGGCAGGAGGGGTGGAGACCCAGTATAGTCAGGGCTCATAATCTCAGATCAGTGACATGCAAACAGCAAAGACTATCAAACAGCATTCGTGTCCATTGATAGGTGAATGGATAAATAGGTTGTGGTATATCTATAGGATGGAATATTACTCAACCATTCAAAGGAATCTTGTAATTTGGGACAACATGAAATCAGTCACGCCTAGAAAGACCCTACATAATCCACTTACATGTGGAATTTATAAAACAAAACAAGGTGAAAACAGACTCAAAGATACAGATAACAAGCCAGCGGTTGCCAGAGGGGAGGGGAGCTTGTGGGGAGAAGCAGGTGAAACGGATTAAGAGGTACAACCCTCTAGTTATAAAATAAATACTCCACAGGAGTACAGTATGCAGCATGGGGAAGATAGTCAGTAACACCGTAATGGCTTTACACGGGGGCAGAAGGCGACTAGACTTACAGTCGTGATCATTTGCTAATGTATGCACACGTCAAATCACCACGCAGCAAACCTGAAACTCACAAGATGCTGTGCGTCAGCTATATTGCAGTTAAACAACAGAAGCCTGGTGCGTTTGCATTAACTTATTCATCGTCAGGAACACATTCCATGTTGTCCTTTAGCAAGGGATGACTAGCCTACTTTTAATGACAAGCAGTCCCTCCCGGGAGACGAGGGTGCTGCCATGAACTTGGGCGCAGAGCGTCTCTGTGCCGCGGGCTCTCAGCTTTCCCAGGACATGATGGGGAGCCACGCCAGAGGCTGGGCCCTCAGCATGTGAGTAGGTGAGTGGCGGCTCATCGTCATCCTGCTCTGCGCAGAGTTGGGGGAGGGTGGTCTGCACTTTTCATCTGAGGGTCACAACTCCGGAACTTCGGCTTCAGCCAAGGGTCTGTCCAAGCGATGGGCTTGGGGCTGCTTCTGGAGTTGATCCTTGGCATCTCCTTGAGAAATGTTCAGTCAAGTGTGAACCAAAACAGAGAATTCAGAAGGGAGCCTGCTGCCGGGAACCCCGTGATGGCTCCACAGCCAAACCCATTGATTTGCGGATGACACGGCCCTCCGGAGTTTCTGTGACTTCTGGGTTTCCGTTCCGGGGTCCAGTGCCAGTTGGGCCAGCCTCCACCCCCTGCCCCTCCTTGCCCCCTCCTCCTCCAGCATCGCTTGTTTGCCTTCCAGCCCCCACCTCTTTTCTCTGCATCTTTTTCTTCCAGCCTCTTCTGGACGCATGTCGTTCTCGCATCGGAGGAAACTGTCCAACTCTGCTTCCCAAAACACTGGGAAATGGTTCCAAACACCATGGCTCCAAACTGTAGCCTGGCAGAGCACCCGGGCCTGAATTTGTTTCCGGAAACCCTCCAGAGTGGGTGGGGCTTCACTCAGCCCTGCCCCGCCCCTCCCCATCCCACCCCCAGTGGGGATGCTCTTCCTTCTGCCAGCCCAGTCCTGGGACTCCCTGGAGGATGGGCCAGAGCATCTTGGCTCCAGGCCTGCAGGCTCACTGTAACCTTTTAAAGGCTCTTGCAGTGACCAACAGTCATCTGAAAACAAAAATCCTCTCTGGCTTTTCACGATTTCCCTGAATGGCCCCCAATTCCTAAAGCACAAGTCAGCAGGATGACATTGTAACTTTGCAACCGTTTTGATCGTTATCATCAACTTTGCTGCTTCAGGTTTGGCTGCGGACACATGGTAATCATTTATTACCCTGCCTTTTACATCTTCTTAAACTTAGCACGGGCTTCCTCCCTCCTCTTTCCCATTCAAGTCGACAGCCACGCCACGCTGAGATCTGGAAGGGAAGGGCACCCCTTGGACTACACAAATAGGTTCAGTGGTAGTGTTTCTACACATCAGACAAGGAGCTGGCAAGAATGCAATTGTACTTCACGTGTGGGAAATCCTTCACCAGGTGGAAGGAGTGTCTGTCCTCTGTGGATGCATGAAACCCAGTTCCCTCCAGGTGTCTGGAGCTCCTCAAGAAGCCTTGGCACATGGGTAGAATCTTCCAGAGAAACCAGGAATCCTGCACATTCTGCCAGAGACTCCCTCCTCCCCCCTGCCTTCTCCTCCGGCCTCACCCTCCTGGAGTCTGGGGACGTCTGCCCCTTCTCCAGGGCCTTTGCTCAGCCTCCTCCGGCCCGCCCTGCTGACCTGGGCTGATTTTGAGTCAGTCCTGCCAATGGGATCAACCCTGGGGACCCCACACACTGTCCTGTCTGATGGGAAGAGGAACAGGATTGGAGGTGAGAGGTAATGGACCACCCCCATCCCCACCAACCAGCCTGCCCCAGCCAGGGGGATGGCTTGTAATGAGGTGGAGGGCGGGGCAACCAGCGACCTCTGGGGAGGTCCAAGGGCAGAAGGTGGCCAAGGTCTCACCAGGGCCACGTGGAAGGGGTTGAGGACCGTGCATCCCACAGGCTATGGGCTACAGAGCAAGGCTCAGGGGCTCCTCTCCAGGGTAAGACGCTGGAGGTGATGGGAGGAATGAAGCCAGTATCTGGAAACTGGGAGCCTTGCTGGGGCTGATGGTTAAACTTTGTGCGTCCACTCGGCCAGGCTACGGTGCCCAGTTATCGGGTCAAATGATAGGCTAGGTGTTACTGTGAAGGTGTGTTATAGATGAGTGATTGATTTAAGTCAAGAAGATTATTCTTAAAAAATGTAGATGGACCTCACCCAATCCTTTGGGAGACTTAAGAGCAAAACCCTGAAGTTTCCCAGAGAAGAAAGAATTTTGCCTCATGAGGATGACATGGAAATTTGGCTTGAGTGACTAGATGACCTACCAGTCTGGCCCATGGACATTAGACTTGCCTCATCATGCCAGGCCTCATCAAGGCATGAGCCAATTTTTGGAAGCAAAACCTCTCTCTTTTACACACAACACACAACACACACACACACACACACACACACACACACACACACATTTTCTATGGGTTCTGTTTCTCTGGAGAAGCCTGGCTGATGCATCAGGGTTGGGCAAAGGAACCAAGGTGGTTGCAGCCACACTTGGACCGAACGTGCTGGCCAGCGGCTCAGGAGCCTGCCCCTTTTGCTCACTGCCCAGCTCCCTTCTGAAGTGATGCTGCCTCCCAATTGAGAGACTCAAACTCTCCCCTTGAAGTCTGTCAACCAGGCCCCAAACAGGCAGGCCCGCCTAAGAGAACAGAGCAATTATTTCTGTAGGATGTGGAATGTCTTTGAAGGCCAGCCTCTCTTACGTGACCCTTGAATATTCTCCACAAGGATAACATTAATAGTGGGAAATTCTAGGAGAAGAATCTTTAACAGAAGATGCTGGCACAGTGACAAGACAGGGATCCTGCTTTTGAAGAGCTCGGTCCTCTTAACCAAGTCTGTCACGTGGCCCTTGCGCTGAAGAGGAAGGGGCTTATGCTGCCATGTGGAAGAAATTCAGAGCATTGAGCTTACCGGCTCCATCTCCATCTTCAGAGAGATACCCAGCTCTTTGCTCTGACAGGCATAGAGGAGGAATTTTGATGCTAGCCATACCACAGTGAGGATACACATGGTAATTGTGGTGTGTAATTACCACGGCAGTCCCGAGAGAGCCACAGAGAATCCCGAAAGATCTCAGAAGGATGCCATTCTGACTCTAGCAGAGTGAGGGGGGTGCTTGTCTATAAATTGTACACAGTCTTGAGATGATTTCCCAGTGAGGGTGCAATCAGGAGTGTGGGTATGTGGCTTGTGTAGCATGCTGGCTATAAAGTTTTTGTTGGCCCATAGAGTCAAAACATCTGCTGAATAAATAATTGACTTGTTGGCTGACACAACAGTATGAGCGGAGGCGATTGACCAGCTGTGCCTGGACTAGTTAGGGGTATTTTACTGAAGTCAGTAGAGATTACTGTCTGAAACAAGTAAGCTTCAAGCCTCGGGTAATTAAAAAAAAACCTAGCTCTAGCAGGTACTTAAATGACAGATGCTATGATGAGAGCAACATTTTCTTGAAGGTTTGTTTTTTATCATAACATTTTCCCCAAGAGCAGAGATTATTGAAGTGTGTGCTGTGCTTCATCGCTTCAGTCACGTCTGACTCTTTGTGACCCCATGAACTGTAGCCCGCCAGGCTCCTCTGTCCATGGGATTTCCCAGGCAAGAACACTGGGGTGGGTTGCCATGCCCTCCTCCAGGGGATCTGGGTGACTCAGGGACTTGAACTTGCATCTTCTGCGTTTCTTGCATGGCAGGCAGTTTCTTCACCTGCTGAAGCCCAGGGAACACTCACAGTACCTAGTTAAGGATATGATCAATATTCATAGCTCTTCAGCTACACAATTTCTCTGATGCTCTTCCTCTGTCCTGTCACCCACTTTAGGACGCAGGTTTCCTAACGATACCAACACTAAATGAAGGCACGCTAACTATTAGTTGAAAGCTTCTCAGGGCTTAGAAAAGCTAGGCATGGGCAGGGAGAAGAAAGGGTGTTAAACTACTGCAACTCACAAATGTTCTGAGTAAAACTCAATTTCCATGCGATAAATCAATCACCCCAAGGAATAACAAATGTTCAAGGTCAGAGGGAGAAGGTAGATTAGTCAAAAGGAATCCAAAAATGTGGAGGGGTTAAGGTTTGCAGCCCCTGTGTTTGGAGGTAAGGCATGGACTCTAAGTGGCATTATCTCATCCTCATCCACATCCCCCACCTGTGTCCACAGGCGCATCCTTACCTGCATAATCCTTTCCACATCCAAGTCTACTTCCGGGTCCCCATCCACGCCTGCCACATCCACATCCACAGCCTCAGCCCATCTGCATCCCCACATCGTGATAAAGATGCAGCCACTGCTCTGGGTCATCCAACGGCATGTGTACTCTGGGAAGTCAACAGTCAGACTGTCAAGCGAGCTTGCAGTGTCTCGTCGCCAGGAGGTCTTCTAATTAGCCCCCGAGAGAATCTGGTGGTTCCTGTTTCATAATTTGACTAGGCCTGCAAGATTAAGACAGCTTTCATTTTGTCACCACAAATAACTAACCTCCGTCACGTCAGGTGACCGGTTGGATATCATACCAGTGTCGGATTTGGCAAAGTTGAAACGACTGAAAGCAAGTGTGAACTCTCAAAAGATCTCCTCTAGTCCATTGGCGCCTTCCCTCCTGTCCAGCCTTTAATTGGTCCTATTCACTCCATCACCTTCGTCATTCCCTGGTTCTAATCCTGGTCCTTGAACAGGGCTGTAACTGCTTTAGAAGTCACCAGAGTACTTTTGAGACATACACTTTCTTTTCCTTCCTACAGAGTATTAACCACCACAAGCATCATATTAGCAATTAGCTGAACGTGTTACCTCGTTAGTCTATAAAAGTTATTATTTTCCCCAAACACTTTTTATTATTCAAACTTTGGTGACCCCATGAAAGATTCGACACATTGCTTTATTACTGCATCTGTATGGAATCTACTCAACAAACAGAATTCAGTGTTTTTGTCATCAAAATTAAAATCAATAATGGGGCTGACATTTTTCCTATTCCTAATTATTATTATCTTGGTGAATCTCTTTCTTCTTGGTAAATTAATAATTATTAGCCAAACTAAATCCTTTTTGGGGAAGAGAAGTAATTATTTAAAAAGAACTTAATTTCTGTCCTTCTACATAAGACTTGATAAACATCCGTAAATGATTTGCTGTTGACTCCAGTTTGTCCAAGCTTCTATATCTCAAGAGACATCTCACCAGACATTTATTCCTTCTGCCAACATGTATTGGGAATCTATAGTGTAAGGCCTTGTGTTGGTATCCTGGAGCTAGAGATCTGTCCATATAGTGATATATTCTGAAAACTCTTGTGTGGTACAGAATTTTTCATTGATAGAGGCATAAGCGCCAGAAAGAGTGTTCCCATTGGTGGAATTATTCCACATACTTGAGGTGAGAATTTGTATGGGGTGGCGGGGAGTGGGGGGGAAGGTTCAAATTGCCTCTGCCCCCTGGCTGGCTGGTCAAGGTTGTAGTTCACCCTGGGCACCTCCATAGCCCTGCCTTCTTTCTCAAGCCAACTGCAGATGCCCCAGGCCTCAGAGGGGGCTGATGGGGGAGCCGCTTTGCCTCAGGGTGGGATGCTGGCTGCACCCTGAGCCCACGAGGGAACCGAGGAATCCTTTCCCTGCCAGGCTCAAAAGTTTGTCTGTTTACCAGAGAAGAATTTGTGTGCACTGAGGTAAACCTTAACCAAGGAATTTCCCCCCTTTATATTCGTGGGCAGTTGTAGGAAGTGCTGAAGAGCGTCACCACGTCCCGGACTATGCGCTCCACGAACGCCGCGGCTTGTCCCCAGGGAGAAGGGCGCAGGCGCCCTGTGGTCAGGGCCGCCCAATTAGGGCTCTTGGAGCTCAGTTTTCTCCTTCACAGGATATAGTTTTCCCTCGATGTTTCCACAAATATGTGAAAAATGTTGGCAGAGCAAGGAACACTCAAATATTTATCTTGTATTTAACAATGTTGAGAGTTACTTGAGTGTTTTTGTTATTTTCATTTGAAGGCTGAGGTCTGTTATTTCATGTGAATGAAAGATAAAAAATCTTTCTGTGGTTTAACGGATAGGATATTTTCAGACTGAAGAAGTTAAAAGAAAAACAAATAGCAAACTTCAATATGGACATTCTTGACCCTCTGCTTGTTTCTCTACTTAAAATTCATATTAAAAATTTTTTTAAAGTTGTGAATTCCTTGGTACACAGGGCACCAAAAAGTCTGTCCGGGCTTGGAAAACCAAAATGAGAGACCCCAGCAGACATCTTACATGATTTCTTGTGCTGCTGTGTGGTATGTTATTTTATGTTGACAGAAGAACAGTGTTTTTATCTTGCGACATCTTCTCATCATTAGAGAAATATTTTCCTATTTTATTTCCCATAACTATAGGTTCCCATTATGCTCTGTAATGTGGTTAGAGGATCAATGCTTATTCGATGGGAGAATGAGCCTCAGTGAAGTCAGGAATGAAGGAGGGAGTGGCTGACAGGATTTGTTTTCTAAATCAGTTTAGTATATAAGATTCCTTAAAGCTGAAATAATTGCAAGAAAAAATAAAAACAAATTTGCAAAGTCAATGCTAAGCAATAACTGATTAGTCAAGGGAAAACTCAGGCTGTCTGCATCACCTGGCCCCCAGGGAGAGGGGAGATTTGACTTAGTGTCAGAAGTTCCAGTGCCAAGAGAATTGCCCCTTGGCAGAAGGGAGCAGGGGTCCAGATTCATGTCTGGGACGACCCAAATGGCAGAGGGTGCCATGCAGATCCCATCTCTGATTCCAGCCTTCCCTGTAGGCTGTGTGTGAAGCTGGGATTACCTGGGAGGGAGGTGTGCAGCACTGTCCTTGAGCGAGGCTTGGGAGCTGTGTACTCTTTCTTTGTAAGTCAGGTTCCGTAGACAGTCCTCACCAACTTCCACATCTTTCCTAGGGTTTACAGGAAGACTGGGAATAGAATTAAGGAGTGTGCACAAACCTCCAAGTTCAGCAGCTCAGTTTTCCCATACAGCTGAAGAAGTGGGAAACTCAAGGAGCTTCAGAGTCATCCAGTTGCGAAGGAGAAGGGGTGAGAACTCCAGTCTATTGATTCCCTTCACACAATGCTAAAAACCACCCTACTCTGTTTTGTTTTTAGCCAAGATCACCTGCAGAGTCAAATGCCCTGCTGAATTCCATCTGTTTTCTGCAGAAAGATCAATGGGCAAACAACGTTTTCGTCATTTGACTCGGGGACGAAGTCACTGACCTTGGAATGTTGGTCCTAGGTGGTCCACCTCCTGCATAGGAAGTTGGCACCCTTAACCTGGGCAGCCACAGTGCCTCTGAGCTGCAAACATGTTTCTGCCAAATGGGACAGGAAGGGGTGAGAACAGGACCCAGGGCCACCCTCCGTGTGTGACAAGATCCAGGTTTTGAAGGACTGTGGACAGCTTCAGTCATGAAGCCCAAGACCTGTGAGACTCTTGGTGTAACTAGAAGGTAACTGGTCCCTGCACAGAACTCCTCCCTCCCCTCCCACCACATGTATATGTGCATGTACACACACACACACACACACACACACACACACACACTTCTGAAAGGCAGGTGTCTGGGTGGGCTGAGTGCCTGGGTGCTCTGCTGAAGTGGGTGAGGAGAGAGGTCTTAGCACAAATCCCTCACTGCCTTGGCATTCACAGACCTGGTTTTCCTGCAAAGATTCCAGCCCATTCTGCTGGGGCAACCCGATGATGATCTTATGTCTTCAAATGCAGGCTGATATGCCTGCCTGGGCAGATAGCAATTTGATTTTGGACTTGCTTTGCCATTACATATAAAGAAAGTCAAAGCGAAGTCGCTCAGTTGTGTCCCACTCTTTGCAACCCCATGGACTGTAGCCTGCCAGGCTCCGCTGTCCATGGAATTTTCCAGGCAAGAGTACTGGAGTGGGTTGCCATTTCCTTCTCTAGGGGATCTTCCTCGCCCAGGGATCGAACCCGGGTCTTCTGCACTGCAGGCAGACGCTTTACCATCTGAGCCACCAGGGAAGCCCTATTCCATATAAAAGGAAGGTTATTGTCTGGTCTTCTCCTTATCGAGTAGTTGGAGAAAGACACAGGAAGCAGTAGGGTCCATCATCACACACATCTGGTTCTAGAGGCAGTAGGTCCCTGCTCACTGGGATGCCCCATCCTGGAGCCTGCCAGGTCCTGCTTGAACAGCCGTGACTTTTGTAACAGGCTTTTGTGGTTTAGTTTCCCTCCTGCCAAACACTGGTAATGAAAGTGAAACCGAAAGTCTCTCAGTTGTGACCGACTCTGACTCCACGGAGTATACAGTCCATGGATTTCTCCAAGCCAGAATACTGGAGTGAGTTGCCATGCCCCCCTCCAGGGGATCTTCCCAACTCAGGGATCGAACCCAGGTCTCCCGCACTGCAGGTAGATTCTTTACCAACTGAGCTACCAGGGAAGCCCAAACACTGATAATGGGACACATTTGTTTTCTGATTAGCCACAGAATTTTGTGTTTCTCCACCTTTCATGCAATCATCTAGTCCACAAATATTTTTTCAGTACTTGCAAAAATACCAGCGTTGTGCTAGGTGGGGGGATGGTCTTTAACTCCCAGGGCCAGAGGGAGATGGAGGAGACACAGGGAAGACCCTCGGGGCCAAGTTTCCCAGCAGGTGGGGGGCACCTTGCCTTCAGGTGAGCAGCCTTTATGACCAAACAATGAGGCATTAAGTTACACCCAGTCACACAGGAAGAAGGTTACCTCTGGGTCCTTTCTCTCTGGATCCTCAGTGACAAAGAGAAAATCTATTGTCTGTTTATTCCTGAAAATGGATTTTTGCAGCATCTCACTGTAATTTTAGGAACACTGCTTCATTTTCGTTTGCAGCTAGAGATTTATTTGAAAAGGTGATCTGGATTACCCATGAGTCATAGTGATATAAAGGGCTTTTATTTTTGAAATAAATATGAGCGAAAAAAATATGAGTCCCTTTCTTAAAAGAATACTAGAAAATAGAAGCTGAGTTAGGCACAGACGTGGAAAGCTATGGGGGAGGTAAGGTGTTAGATGTTGTTGGGTTTTAGGATGGGATGAACCACTTTGGATGTGAGAGTTGGACTATAAAGAAAGCTGAGCCCCAAAGAATTGATGCTTTTGAACTGTGGTGTTGGAGAAGACTCTTGAGATCCCTTGGACTGCAAGGAGATCCAACCAGTCCATCCTAAAGGAAGTCAGTCCTGGGTGTTCATTGAAAGGACTGATGCTGAAGCTGAAACTCCAATACTTTGGCCACCTGATGCAAAGAGCTGACTCATTTGAAAAGACCCTGCTGCTGGGAAAGATTGAGGGCGGGAGGAGAAGGGGACGACAGAGGATGAGATGGTTGGATGGCATCACTGACTCAATGGACACGAGTTTGAGTAAACTCCGGGAGTTGGTGATGAACAGGGAGGCTTGGCGTGCTGCAGTCCATGGGGTCGCAAAGAGTCGGACACGACTGAGCGACTGAACTGAACTGAAGTGAACCACCTGGTTAAGGAAATCTGCCCAGAGAAGGCGCCATTCAAACACGGCCCCGGAGGAGAGCAGGAGTGCTGGGGAAGCGTGGAGGTGGGGCAGAAAGGTGGGGCAGCAGGCCCCAAGCCAGACACAGGGCTGAGGGCTGCAAGCATGGTTTTAAGACGTGGTTGAGGTTGGGGTTCTGGAGGGCACCGGCTAGTGGGGAGTTGAGTGGGAGGCGCGGGTCGGGGGCAAGCATGCTGACCAGGGGTCCATGGAAGTGTCTCAAGCAAGGGCCGCCCTGAAAGCTACTCTGCCTTTGCTGCTGCTCCTGGTGGTTGGGGGTTCTCCTTCTCTGGAAGATTCCCTGGGCTCAAAATTCCATCTGGCTGGCACATCCCGTGGCTTCCTTTGTCTCCCTGGAGGGAAGCAGAGGAGGGGAGTGGGGTGACTGACAGGTGAGCCCGGAATCTTAGCACACACACATCTTTACGATCCCAAGTAAGAAATCGAAATGTGACCATTTCCATTCCCAGGCCTTCTCATGGGAGTTTGACCTGGACTCAGTGCCCGTTTCTAGAGCTGCTGAGATGCTTCACGGCTGTGCTTGGGCTGTGAGTGAACGCACTCCTTGTACCAGTCAGCTTCGGGTGCCAGATCTAGACACCTGCAGGCTTAAACAACACAGATTTATTCTTCCACAATTTTGGAGGCTGGAAACCTCAGGTCAGGGCCTGCCAGGGCTTGGATTCTGGTGAGGACTCCCCCCTCGGCTTGCAGACAGCCTCCTTCTCGCTGTGCCCCTGTGCAGAGAGGCCTTTTAGGCACAATCTACTTTCCTCTTTTGAAATGCTCATGATCCACTATGCCAAAGTATTTTGCCAGAACACTGACCATGGCATCTGCCAGGTTCCCCGCACCCCTCCACCCCCAGCTGAGTGTCTGCTCTGAGCCTCCCCCTGGGAACACGGCTTTCTCTGTCCAATCTGCTTTAGGCTACAGTCTCGGAATGAGTGGTAATTCTGGGTTCACCGAGTTCTGCTTCTTAAGTTGGAAGTGGGCTGAGTGGCCTCAGAAAGTCCCAGGTAAGTGTGGAGGATTTCTTTCAATTATATGCAAATACAAAAATGTCTTTACTGAGACTAAAATCCTTGCTGGTTTCAGAATTGGCTAGAGCAGTTTGGTTAAGTATGAAATGTATGGAGAAGTGGAATAAAATGACACAGGGGTGGTTGGAATGTGTTCTCATGAATTTAGAGATAGACAAAATTCTGTAGAACCAGAGTCAACATTACACAGAATTTGAGCAGACATATCAGTCAAAATTCCAATAATGCCAATAACAGTAACAGATCTGTTGAGGTCTTACACATTGGAATGCTTTATATGCATTAGTAAAATATATATCTTCTGGTACGTATTTCACTGTGTATGTGGGATTTGCATTTTAGAAAACTGAAAGGAAACCATTGGACATTAAAGGGAATAATACATTTTCATCACATAAAGTAAATGATTAGAATAGAAAGTCCTTACCACTCACCAGGATTATCCAAAAGATTGGAATTCGCAGAAGGCTCCTGTTTTCAAGTGTTCCTGACAGTATACATCATTGGTAAACATTTGCTGTGACGATGCAGGGCAGTGAACTGGTGGACCATCCACACAAGCTCTGCAGGGTTTTCCTGATAGACCTCACCCAGCAAGACCTCACTCTGTGCACGTTGTTGTGACCGGAAGAGAACAGTTTGTCCATCTGTGCTTGGCATGGAGTCCAAGTCTCCACACGTCACCAGGGAACCTGATGTGACCTGTTGCATCCAGAGGGGTGGTACCTAAGCCTCTGTGCGTTCTCTGTGCTAATCTGGAGATCGCGAAACCGGCATTGTCATCATGACTTTTGGCCAGGGCTTCCCTTGTGATTCAGAGGTGAAACACGCAGGCTTTCTGCCATCTAGCAAGAGCCCAGGCTCCTTGTTTAAGAATACATGTAAATCCATGGCTAATTCATTTCAATGTACGACAAAAACTACTGTAATGATGTAAAGTAATTAGCCTCCAACTAATAAAAATAAATGGGAAAAAAAAATTAAAAAAAAAAAAGGCAAAAGCCGTTTTAAAAAGTGTGTGACTAGAGTCCTGAGTGTGGTGAGCTGAACTGGTAGAAAATAACATTCAGCTCAGTGTTTTGGCAAGGATTGGGATAGTGAGACAGACACGTTTGTTTACCTTCCCAGCTAGAAAAGACACATGTAGGTCGGCAGCCAAGAAGAGGAGGGTAGAAATGGGGAATAGGGAACAGGACTTGGCTCTGCTTATATTGATTTTGGCAAAAACGCCACGTGAAAAATTATGCCTCAGATAAAAATAAATTATAATCTACAAGTATTTGAATGAGAAGGGTTCCCTGTGAAAACTTAATAAATGAATGCTAATTCAGTTACCAATTTGTTGCCATGAAACATAACCATTCGTGTTATTCCGTGGAGCTTGTTTTGGAAAAGATTGCATAACCCATGAAGCAATTCTTCATAAAGTGCATAAAAGTGTCAGCTTATGTATAATTTACACAGTGAATGTTAGTTATGGTCTGTTTAATAGTATTTAATGCTGTCCTATGACATCATTCTTTCATTTACCAATTGAAAAAAAATAAAAAGACCCATCAAAAACACTTTATAGAGTCAGAAATATGCTTATTGAATTTGATAAAAATTGTGGAGGACAATAAACAGATTCACTGGGGGAGGGATCTTGAAAAGATTTTTGGAAAGAGTTATTGTGCAAATGCATGCTCACTATTTACTCTATACTTATTTTAATCATAATTTACTAACTGGATATGTGTTATCTAATATGCTGCTAACATGCCTTAAGCAATTCATTTTGCCGACAGCATAGTAAATTGCCATATAGCCTTGGCCCTTTATTAGTAGCAATGATTAAATCCAATTTTCGTTGTAGTTACTACATTTTCTGCACTGCCTACGGGGCATCCCTGTCGGGGGGTGGGGGGAGGGAGAGGAGCTGCTGCTTGTATCCTAATCTCTCCCTCTTTTAGCCCCAAATCCATTCTGTACCTTTCAGCAGGATATACCTACGTCTGTTTACACTATTTTTCTATCTTGTAGGATATTTTTAGTGCTGCTTGAAAAAGCAGCTCAAAATGTTTGAAAACTGTTGAATATAATATAGTCCATGATCTGTCTTTATGCTGTAAAAGCATTGAATTAAAAAAAATCTACCCCTTCCTCTGTGTGTGTGTGTGTGTGTGTGTGTGTGTGTGTGAATCTTATAGGAAGCCAAGGATTGACTTCATATATTATGGGACCAGAATATTCTAGTATGTTAACTCTGGGTGAATTCTCATAGGGTATGTAACTGTATTATTTAACTCAGCAAAGCAAGTCGGGGTACAATTTGTGTGAAATGTATTATAGAAAATGAAGTTACAAACCCTCACATGTCATGAACCCTGGCACGCGTTGCTTGGAGTTCCACTGGATGGGAGTTTGCATAATTCAGCTTTGAGTTTCCACGCTCTGGGTTCACACGCTACACATGTGCACTGTGTCTCAGAACCTCATTTTATTTGCAAATGGATTTCCTGGCTCCCAAGTTTGGGTGTGATCCAGGGGTCCTCAATGAGTCTGCAAGGAGTATTTTTGTAAGTTTTGCCTGAGCATTGGTAGGACGAGATCTCAGCAAGCCGACAGTTTGGACTGAAGCCCAACCCTGTGCCCACCCCACACCCCGCCAGGAGGACTCTGGGCCCCTGCGCCTTGTGGGTCAAGGGGCGCATGCTTGGGAAAGGGGCAGGCTGGTTTCCCAGCCAAACGTCACCATGTGGTGAGTGGGCTTCCGTACTGCTGCTTGAAGGGCCCTCAGCAAACACCCTTCAGCAGCAGGTTGGGGGTCGTCTTCCGTGGGATGGCACCCAAGTGTTTTGCATGAAGGATTTCAACTATCTTTCTTTGCCCAGGGTACGGGGTGTCCTTTGCACTAGGGAGACGGAAACAGACACACCCCAGCAGTTTATCTCCTGACCCTGGTGGTGCCGTGTTCCAGGGCAGCATGCTAGTGAGTTTCACCTCTGACCCTCACCGCCTACTGCGCATCTCCTGAAGCACATGCTAGGCCGAGATGGCATCTGTTGTCCCCGCTCGTCCACAATGCCTCCTTATAAAAGCCTGGGCAGGAGCCCCTGGGTCGTCCCGGCCTCTGGCACCTCTCTGCACATCTCCTTTTGCCCATCTCGCTCTCTCTTTCGTCTTCCACCCAGTGCAGGCACGCTGCACCTGCTCAGGGCTTCCCAGTTCCTGGAGAAGGTTCCCTCTGCCCTATTTCTCACCATGACTACTCTGGGCTCCTCCTGCCCTTCCTTCTCTCTGATCCAGATGCTCCAGTACTAAATGCCACTCCTTCTTGGTCCTGCTGAGTGCAAATTTGGAAAGTGGGCTAATGGGGGATCCCGAGTTAATGGCTTTCCCTCCCATGTAACACTTTTCAGACAAGCTACTCTGGCCCAAGGGAGGGAACGGAGAGGTGGGATTTCTGCTTTAGCATCAGGCCTTGATCGAAGATGAGGTTTTGACAAGGAGGCCTTTTGAGGCTTTGAACTCAAATCCTGGAGGCAGCTGCCCTTCTCTGCCACTGGGACAGGGGCAGTGGCGGGGTGGGGGAATCCTCTGACTCCTCCCTCCCCCCCCACCATTACATCTTCTCGTTCTGGGTCCTGGCTTTGCATGTAGAGTTTGGCCAGGCTCTGGATGAATTTTCAACTGGCCGCTGAATACCTCTGGCTTTGGGACCTGGGGAAGTCTCCTGTGTTTCCTCATTTATAGAGCGGATAGTTCTGTGGGCTTCCTGCGGGGGCGGCGCTGCAGAAGCGGCATCCAGGACTACAACACAAGCATGTCCCAAACTGCAAACTAGAGACTGGGAGACTACGGGTGATTTTATTTTGTAGGCCAATTCATCAAGGAGAACTGGAGGACAGGGAATGCAGAAAAAGCCTTAGAATATGCACCCCACGATGGCCTGAAACATTCGCTGGTCTGCCTCTGTTGAGGTTTTGGCTCTGGGTGAGTGGAGGACCACTCTGTGGTTGACCAGAAGGAAATGAGGTGGGCCAGACCAAGAGAAAAGCTGGTGAGGAGGAGACACCAGATGGGGAGATGGGAAGACCTGTCTGTGTCCGGGGCTCACATGTGGGGCTGAGAACCCACTTTTGACCCCCCACCCCCCCCACTCCTTGGTTTCAAGGCCTCTATTCTGCCTTCTTTAAAATGCCAAGACAGAGCCTCTCCAGAGACTGTCACAACCACATGGGGCGATGGATTTCTTTTGGGTAAGTTATCGGGAGAGTTTCTGAATCCACTTGATAATTTTAGAGAGAGCCTTAGACAGACACACAATTTTGTGAGTCTGAAGATACAGTCTCCCTGATGCCACCTCCTACGAACTCAATGCTAACAGGGCTCATCAGCCTCTTTGAATTAAGGTAAATCCAGGTCATACAGAAAATCCAAAAGGGAGCCCGGCTCCTTTGTCATTTTCACATGTCTTCCTTCTGAAGATCAAAGCTGCTGTCCTTTGGAGAGATTACTTGACTAATTGTGTAGTTGTAGCTTAGACTCAATGAATAGTTAAATGGTTTTTTGCTGTCAAAATTACACCTTCTCCAGGAGTTGGAAGGAACAATGGCTCTGGTTGAGTCTGGTTGCTGTAATATTGATATCCTTCATGAATAGTAAAAAGATTGCTTTTTTTAAAAAAACCTTTCTTGGTTAAATTGATCCCTTTTCTTTAGGGACTTATAGAAATGGGTAGCCCGTGAAAACAGCCTAAACAGTGGCTGTTGGGGATGAAATGGAACTGAAAGAAGTAATTCCTCCTGGAAATCCTCGAAGCAGCGGGGAATGCTCCAACACATGAGGTTCATAGAAACTTCAAATGCTTCATCTTCTTTTTACCTGTGCTTAGAAGTTAAAAATGTTGTTCAACAATTTTTTTTTTCCTGCCCATTTTTTTTTTTTAATCCCCACTCCCTCTGCCGAACAAAAGCATATGATGGTTTTTGGTGAGTGGGGTCCTTTTGTTGTTGGATGTTTAGTTTCACAGTTTATCCAGAATCACCTGATTAACAAATTCCTAAGATAGTAATTCATCTAAAACGAAACCGATTTCCCAGGAGCTTCCCCAGAGAATCCCCGTCTCCCACTGGCCTGGTCAATGGCAAACCCACCTTATGCTCCCAAACAAAAACAAGGGCACAGAGACCATCTCGGTGACACAGGATGTCAGCGTTGCTTTGGGGAATGGGCTGCAAGATGCATTTACCCAGCAAAAGAAGAGAAAGGCATTTTGTTCCCCAACGTTGAAAGGTAGACAACTAACGGCGTATTTTTAATTACCTGACTGCTTTAGCACGGAAAGTAGTCAGTTTATAGTTACCTTCAATACGTAGACTACAAATTATTAGTGCATGAAAATGGTATCCAAGTTCTGTGGCTGGGTCTAGTAATTTTGGATATTTTCCATGCTATTACTGCCTGCTCCATATACCTTTACTGGTTCTTTTTGAAATTAACTTAATGGCACTCTGCAGAAATGGACTGCCTACTGAGAGTGTGCACTTGCCTGCAAAGATGGACTGAGTCCCCACTGAGAGGCACTGATTTGGCACAAACGGAGAAATGCTTCAGCATTAATTTACTTGAGTATCAAATTATTCAAAATAAATAATTAAAGGCTTTTTAGGAGTCGGAGTCAATATTTGCTTTCAATATTTTGGATCCATTAACACATATCCCATATTGAGAAAGGCCGGGGGCCCTGCCAAGTTCTGCCAGGCAGCGGTACATCCCTCAGATTGCTACAGGTTTTTCCCTTCAGGCATTAGATGCTGTTTCTCTGCCCCTGCAATTCCTCTGCAGGCCCTGGTACGCTCATCCGGCGAGTCTCCCCTCCCAGTTGCGGCGGGTCTAGTGGAGTCTGATGTCCTTCCCTTTTTGCTGCCCGGGAGCCTGCAGCTCTCCTCCTCCAGGCGGCGTTTCTTTGGAAGGACAGGGTCCCTGGGGAGAGAGACATGGGCACAGGAGGCCTCCTCAGAGGCTGGTAACCGCAGTGCGGCCGTGTGGGGAGAAGAGCCCCCAGACGCTGCCCCCAGAGCAGCGGTTTGACCCAGGCCTTGTCAAATCTGAAGCGTCTCCCTGATCACCTGCCCTGCCCTCTGCTGGAGGCCTGTCCGCCCTCCTGCTCCGTGTCATCCTCAGCTTGGAGCTTCCACCACGGTTTGAAGCCTGGGAACAAACAGTAGCCCAAGGACAGTGCAAGAGGCCACTGAGAGCGGTCTCAGTTTGGGAAGGACGTGGCCATCCTTCAGCTCTGTCCACTGAGTGTGTGTGCCTGCTCACACGCGTGTACGCACAAAGTGGTCCAGGGATTGACATCCGAGAGCATCGTCTTCTTACATGATCACTTGGGGGACCAAGCCTGTGGGACTGAGTGGTCTCTGAGTGTCTCCGGTTAACCTATGTTCAGCTTGTGAGAAGGCGATGAGTGATGTGAATATCCCTTTAATTTCTCTCCCCAGCTCTCTCCCTGTCTCCGTCCAGAAGCAAGCAGGGACCCACAGAGTCGCAGAGAGAAGAGGAAGCAGTTAATTCTACCAAGGGCTCTCCACTCCTTCCATAAAGGCAAGGACGATTTCCATTTGAAAGGGAGAACTGTTAATGAGCTCCGTTCTCCTAGCCTATCACCCCACAAGCAAAGGGCTGCTTTGAAGTCAACATGGTCTATTATGGGTGAAATAAACCCTGCAGAACAAAGGGCAGTTCAAGTACAGACTTATAGACGCTAATGGCACACGCTCAACCCCACTTCAGTTCCGCCGGCTGCTCTAGGCTGAGGCCGCCTTGAGTCCCGCGGGAGGGCACCTGGTCCTCCCCAAGCATCTCTGCTCCTCTGGGACCTGGGGCCCCAAACGCAGGCTTCTCATTGGTGGAAAAAGTCCATCTCTCATTTCGTTCAGGTTTTAGAGAGCTGTGGGTAAGGACTTTTAAAGGTTTTATCAAAATGTTTTCCTTTTCAAGTACCCACAGGGGAAAAGAACACAGTTATAAACATGGTAGACTGGCCTTTTTGGCTGCATCTGAAATGAATATTTTCTGCCTATAAGTTCAGCAAATAGCACTGAGCGGCAGTAATTGGAGAACATGGTCTAAATTCCCTCCTCTTCTCTGAGCAGGAGGGATTTGGCTTCAGATGTTAATCATTTTAGGCATGGATTTCATTGCTATTACACGACAGTACTTGGCTGCTCCGAAAGCAGAGGAATACACGATGCTTTTTACACAAAATGAGGAAGAAAGTGGGATTCCCCCATCACAAATCTGGGCTGCAGAGGATGAATCGGTCTGCTGAAACGTGGCCGTCGCGTCCCACCGTGGCTGACGGGCTGAGGTCAGTGCCACGTGGGCACCCACAAGCACGTGTGTGTCCCTGCATGTCAGCACGGCTTCTAACACACTTGCCTGTTACCTTGTTTGTGCATGTTTTTCTGGAGCAGTAAGACTGACCCTCGCAAGGCAGGACAGTTTTGAGGATTAAGTTGGTAAGAGGCTGGAAGAATAATTGATGTGTCATCTTTTAATTGGCATTAAAAAATTGAACTCACAGCATTGTCAATTACACACCCTCTTAAATTATACATTGAAGAGAGGCATTAATAACCATAACGAGAAGGGAAGAGGCGGGTAAATCACTTGTAAACCAGTGTGTGTGGTGGTGAAGCTAACATGGGATGTGAGGAACACGGACTTGTGAGCTCTCCTTTTACGGTATGCAAATGATGTTCTTTAAAATTTAGGACGTGTTTTAGCAGCACATTGGAAAACTATACTAGCTAGCATTACTCTAGCATTACTGGCGTGCTGTGATTCACGGGGTCGCAGAGAGTCATACACGACTGAGCGACTGAACTGAACTGAAGCACTACTAAGACATTTCTCTTTTTCTAATATTTCATCTTCTATAACTGTACTTGCTTTATTACAGCACGCCTTGTCTTTTATCACGGGGTCCCCGGTCTTCGCCTCCCAAGATTAAGCAGTCACGTTTAAGCATCACCTCGTCCCACTCCGGGCATTTAACGAGCATGAGACTGTCCATGACGTTTTTGTGCGTCCAAGCCTTGTGCTTGTATCCAGGCCCCCATTTGCTCACCTTTCATCACGAACTTCTCCCACCTTGTCTATTCCTCATCACCTCTCTCCTCTTAGCCCGAGGTTCCCTGAGGTCCCCACCATGAGCACCGCCCATCTTCATGCTCACAACATGTAAGCTCACTGTGTTTCTCCTTGTCAAGACGTGAAATGATACCAGACAATGGAAGCCTTTCTCATACTCCTTTACACTCACCACTCTGCCGAAGACAATCACCATTCTGACATCTCTCATCACAGTTCAGTTTTACCTGTTTTAATACTTCCAGTGTGTGAAATTATATTCCATCCACTCATGTATATTGCATCTGGCTTTTTAGCTCAACAACATTTCTGCAAGATTTATCCATGTATATAGCAATACTTTGTCCTTTTTCACTGCCATATAATATTCTACTACACGGACGTATCACAATATTGTTATGTGTCCTACTGTTGGTGGATATCTGTGGGTTTCCCCCAAGTTTTGGTGATTGGAAACAGCACTGCGGTACATGTGGGCTTCTCTGGTGATTCAGACAGTAAAGAATCTGCCTGAAATGCAGGAGAACCTGAGTTTGATCCCTGAATCAGGAAGATCCCCTAGAGAAGGAAATGGTAACCCACTTGCCTGAAGTATTCTTGCCTGGAGAATCCCATGGGTAGAGGAGCCCGGCAGTCTATAGTCCATGAAGTAGCAAAGAGTTGGACACAACTAAGGGACTAATACTTTCACTTTTTCACTGTTGTGTATTACATATATGCATATATTGTGTAATTGAATATGCTTGTGTGTCTAGATTCTTTGTTCTGTCCTTCCATCATGCGTTTTCATAATTGATTTGGGAAATACATTTTTCTCTCATTAAAGTCAAATATATTTTTTAACTTCAAGATTGTCCTTTCATTTCCATATAAATGTTAAAATCAGTTTGTCAACTTAACACACAAAATGCCTTAGGATTTTAAGACTGGGGTTTTATTGACTCTCTAGGGAACTGACATAATTACACACTTGAGTCTGTTCATCAATGCTCATGGCATATATATACACTCATTTCAATCTTCTGTAATTTCTTTCAGTGATTTGCTGTTTTCTGTGCAGACACTGTACATCTTTTGTAGATTTATTCCTAGGTATGTGATTCTTAATGCTATTATGAAAGTGATAGTGAAAGTCACTCAGTCATGTCTGACTCTTTGCAACCGCGTGGACTGTAGCCTCCCAGACTCTTCTGTCCGTGAGATTTCCCAGGCAAAAATACTGGAGTGGTTTGCCATTTCCTTCTCCAGGGGATCTTCCTGACCCAGGGATCGTACTCCGGTCTCTCTGCATCTCCTACATTGGCAAGCAGACTCTTTACCACAACCACCTCCTGGGAAGCCCTACACCAACACTGCATTCCTAAAATAAACCCCACAGAAATGTGATGCTTTTGTCTTTTTGTTTCATAACAGATTTGGTTTGTTAATATTTGGCAAATTTGCATCCAAGTTATTAGACCTGTACTTTGTCTTTTTCATAAGGCCCTTAGTCAAATGTTGATGTGAAGATTATACTGGTTTTGAAAAATAAATTGAGAGAGTGATTTCTCTTTTGCTAAGATTATATTGGTTTTGAAAAATAAATTGAGAGAGTGATTTCTCTTTTGCTAAGCTTTGAAAAAAAATTAAGATTTGCACCATTTCTTTCTTAAAGACTCAGAAGAATTCACCAAAGAAGTCATTTAGATGTTGGATTTTCCTTTGTGGGATGTGTTTGAACTACAAATTGAATTTTTTTAAATACATATCAAGCATTTCAGATTTTCTATTTCTTCTCGAGTCAGTTTTGTATGTTTCAGTGATACATTCCATCTAAATTCTCCCAATGTATTGACATGAAATTGTTCAGAATATCATCTTAACATCAATAATATATACGCTGATGGCCTTTTTTGTGTTTGTTCCTGGTATTAGTATTGTTACCTTCCTTTTTCTTGATCAGTCTCACCTCATCTCTGTGTATATTTTGTTAGATTTTTCAAAAAGTCAGCTTCAGACTGTGTTTATTTTCTACTGCTTTTGTTTAATATTTAGCTGGTGTATGCTCTTACCTTGCTCTTCTCTCTCTCTCTGCTATCTGAAATTTGCTACTTAACCCAGTATTGAATTCTTAAGTTCTTTTTTCACTTCTTTGGGCCCAATTTACTTTTTATTTTTAGGGTCTTGATATGAGTATTTAGGACATCAGTTCTTTAAGTATCTTCTGTGAACCCTGGGGGTACACGGGGAATTTAGGTGCCCAATGAAGTCAAAAGTATTTTCATAGTAGTACTAAAACAATACAATATTCATTACCTTTTTACTGTGTTGTTATTTTTTTAATTGATGATGCAAAACTAACAGTGAATAAAGTTATTGGTGCCCTTTGGATTAGCATAGTAACACCAAACCATATTAGTAGTCATTACATACCTTAATGTCGCATACTTTCAAACAAACTGATAGTTTCACTTAAAAATATATTTGATGAGTGGTAAAAAATAATAATTTTATTTGTGTTTTAATAAACATTTTGTATGGCAAAATAAGAAATATGCATAAAGTGTTTCTATTGAACACTGAAGTCTAGTAATTAACTCAAAGGAGAATACTTTTGTGATTGCTGGCGATACAAAATGAACTAGGCCCCTTTTATTCATGAATTGCTATTTTACTTGAAAAACTGACAGACAAGTTACAGTTATTCCAAGTTGGGTATTTAACAGAACGTTTTTCAAAAGAATAATAAAATAAATCCGTCATTTCAAGGAAAATCACTGAGAATATTTATTGCCAATGATAAATTTCAAGCTTTTAAGCAAAACTGAAAATTTTGGAAGACTTGCATTCACCAATTATTGGTCCAGCATGCTTGTTTGCCTGGAACTGTAGAGTTTCCTGGGATGCATGAATCTCAGTGCTAAAATTGGAATAGTCCCAGGCAAACAGAAGGTTGTTTCTACTAATAGGACCTTGATAGTTTTCCCATACCTTGAGACATTTATAATGAGATGGGTAGAGACATTACTGAGTATAATTCCAAAATATTGTATAAGGATGATGTGTTGATATTTGCAAGATCTGCATAAACTCAGTAAATGAATATTTTCCAAATGACTATTGTATGCTCATGCTAGTTACTTCCGTCGTGTCTGACACTGTGACCCTATGGACTATAGCCCGCCAGGCTCCTCTCTCTATCGGATTCTCTAGGCAAGAATACTGGAGTGGGTTGCCATGCCCTTCTCCAGGGGATCTCCCCAACCTAGAGATATATCCCACAACTCTTATGTCTAACCTACATTGTCAGGTGGTTTCTTTACCACTAGTGCCACCTGGGAAGCTCCTGATTATCGTATAATGCTGTAAAACTACGTGTGAGTGAAAGATCCCCTCAATGTATAAGATAGACATGGATTCTAGTGTAACAGACTAGAGAAAATGCATGCACATCAGATTTCACCTTGCAATTAAACTATAAGAAATTACACCTGACAAATTTTGGTGTAGTATCAAAGTAGACCTATACAATTACCTGACAAAGCTATTAAAATACTGTTTTATCCAACTACATAGCCATGTGAAGATAAATTTTCTTTATGTACTTCACCCAAAACAAAATATCAAGACAGATTGAATACAGCTGCAAATATGAGAATAAAGCTGTTTTCCATTAAGCTAGGCATTACAGAAATTTTCAAAAATGCAAAACAATGCCAAACTTTTTACTTAATATTTTACTTTAGAAAATTTTTTTCTAAAATGATGTTATAAATGTTAATATGAAATGGATTCATTATTGTTACTTAAAAAGAATTAAGAAAAAAAATTTTAAAGCCTAGTATTAACTTAGAGTATGGTAAATAAGAGTTGATATTATTCACATAAGCAAGAATTATTTGGGGTCCTCAATGATTTTTAAGACTATGAAATAGTTTTGAGACCAAAAAAGTTCAAGGGCATTTGGCTTAGATCATAATTTTGCAGCCTTTACACATATCCAAAATGTGCATTTAAGGGTATACATATCTTTCTAGGTACTACTTTATCTGAAAATTTCAGTAAAACTTGTTTTCATTATTATTCAGTCTGGAATTGACATATATATACTATTATGTATAAAACAGACAACTAATCAGAACCTATATTGTATAGCTAGGGAATGCTATTCAATGCTATGTGGTGCCCTAAATAGGGAGGAAATCTTAAAGAAAGGGATACATGTTTAAACATAACTGATTCACTTTGCTGTATGGCAGAAACCACACAACACTGTAAAGCAACTGTGCTCCAGTAAAATTTAATTAAAAACACGTTCTAATTTTCATCATGATTTCTTCTTTGATTGTACATTATTTAGAATCACATAGCTTAATTTCCAAATAACTAGGAAGGAATTTTTGGTTATCTTTTAGTTATTGATTTCGAGCTCAATTCTACTCTGATCGTAGAACATATTGTATTGAGGCTTGTTTTATAACCCCACATATATTCTAAGAAATGTTTTGTGTGAACTTGTAAAGAATATGTATTCTGCGGCTGTTGGGTGTAGTATACTATGTATGTCAAACAGGTCCAATTGGTTACCCATGGCTTTTACTTCTTCTATAGACTTACTGATTTTATTTTTTCTGCTCATTCTATCGTCCACTGAGAGAACAGTATTAAAATCTCTAAGTAAATTTGTGGATTTCTATGGTTTTACTTTTACTTCTGTTGTGTTTGCTTTATATATTTTGAGGCTATTTTACTAGGTGGAACACATTTAGAATTATTTTATCTTGTTGTTGAACTTTCCCTTTAATCACTATAAAATCTCTCTTTATTTCTAATAACATGTCTTGTGTTAGAGTCAACTTTGTCTGACATGAACATAGGTACTGCAGTCTTTTGGGGGTTGATATTTGCATGAGATCTCCACTTTCATTCTTTTCCTCTGAACTTGACTGTATCCTTACTAATAAAACAAGCAACATCTAGCATATTTGAGCAGCATGTAGTTAGGCTTTACAAATTCATTTAAAAGATTATATGAGTCTTTCGATTGGGGTATTTACTTCACTTATGTGTAATGTAAACTTTGGTGCAGGGATTAAATTCGATGTTTTATTCTTTAGCTTTTACTTGTTCCTCTATATTCTCTAGCCTGATGCCAAGAATAAAAACCTTATTTATTCTTCAAGTTTTTACTCTCTATCAGATTACTGGTTATCTATTCTTTTATTTTTTCTTATGGTTATATGCTCTTTTATTTTTTTCTCACAGTTATTCTCATGGTTATTGTTTTTTGTGGGTCTCCGGGTGACTTTCATATTCTTAGCTTATTAAAGTCAATTCAGATTAAACCTTTTATCATTTTTCCGATAATGCAAAGACTTTAAAACATTTTAATCACGTTGGTTATGTATATTTCTTTGAGCTGTGTGGATATTTTAACAGTATTAGTTCTCCTAATTTGTGAGTGTGGGAGCTCTTTCCATTCATTTGTGTCTTTCTTTGATTTCTTTCATCAGTGTCTTCTAGGCTTCAGTGTCTAAGTCTTTCACCTCCTAGGTTAAATTTATTCCTAGGTATTTTGTTATTTTTTGTGTCATTATAAGTGCTATTGTTTTCTTAATTTCTCTTTCTCTTTGTTATTAGTTTATAAAAATACTGTATAGTACTTACAGATTTCTCTATCTTGATTTTGTATCCTGCAACTTTACTGAAAGCATGAATTAGTCCTAATAGTTTTTTGTGGTGTCTTTTGGTGGTGTCATCTGTAAACCAGAAAGCCAGGAGAAAATGGAGAGAGATCTTTTAAATGCTAGAAGAAAGTAATAGCTACTCTAGGAACTTATTCTCATTGAAGTATCTTTTAAAATTAAAGAACACATGAAGTTTGAAAAATGAGAATATGTATTTATAGTACACCCATACTAAAGGAAATATTAAAGCGGATTTTTAAGGTACAAAGAAAATGCTAATGAGTACATTTACAGGGACTTCTCTAGTGGTCCAGTAGTTAAGACTCTGTGATCCCAATCAGGGGCCATGGGTTCGATCCCAGGTCAGGGAACTCAATCTTGCATGCCACAACTAAGACACAGCACAGCCTAATAAATAGATAAATATGTTGAGCTTCCCAGGTGGCGCTAGTAGTAAAGAATCTGTCTGCCAATGCAGGAGACTTAAGAGATGCGACTTCAATTCCTGGGTCAGGAAGATCCCTTGAAGGAAGAAATGGCAACCCACTCCAGTATTCTTTCCTGGAGAATCCCATTGACAGAGGAACCTGTTGGGCTAGAGTCCAGGGGGTTGCAGTCAGACACGACTGAAGTGCGCGTGCGTGCATCTGCAAACAGGGAGTTTTACTTCTTCCTTTTTAACACGAGCATCTTTTATTTATTTTCCTTGCCTAATTACTCTGGATAAGAGTTCCAAATCTATGTTGAATAAAAGTGGTGAGAGTAGGCATCTTTGTGTTTTTACTGGTGTTAGAGGAAAAGCTTCTAGCTTTTCACCACTTGAATAATGTTCGTTGTATAAGTTTTTCTAACGGTCTATGCTTCTTTAAGCACTACTGTGAACCTACTCATTACCATTTTATTTGTACCTTAATAATCTACTTTAATATTTCTTTTAGTATGCGTGTGCTATAAATACATATTCTCATTTTTCAAACTTTATGCGCTCTTTGTTTTTAAAAGATACTTCAATGAGGATAAATTCCTAAAGTAGTTAGTACCTTCTTATAGCATTTAAAAGATTCCTCTCCCTTGTCTTCTGGCTTTCTTCATTTATCTTGAAAACATCATAGTCTATCTTATTGTTTTTGCTTTATTTATCCTTGGTTGCCTCTGCTGTTAATTTTTACCCTGTCTTTGGTTTTCAGTTTTGGTGTGAAAATCAAAACCATATTTATCTTTTTTGTGTTTATCCTTTCAGGGACTTTGTAGAGTATCTTGAAACTCTTCTGTCAGAGTTGGAAAAATCTCACCCACTATCTCTTCCAATGATGCTTTTATCTAACCTTTCCATTAACCATATGTTAGATTTCTTAACCCTGTCTTCATATATCTCTTAGGTTTTCCTGGGCCAATTCTGGATCTTTCATATTGATCTATCATTATTTCACTTATCATCTCTTCTTCTGTATCTAACTTTCATGTAAATCAATTGACTAAACTCTCAAGTTATAAATTGTATTTCACCATGATTCTTTGTTATTGATCCCAGTTTTCTGACAAAATTCTCTATTTTCATTAATTTTCTCAAACATTATTATAACTCCAGTTCATATCTGGATCACCTGTGAGCCTGGTCCTATCTTCAATTGTTTCTCTTGATTTTTATGATTTATTCCTACTGTGTGTCTCATTGGGTAAGTTTTTATTTGACTGTCAAGACTCCATATGATAATATACGGCCACTGGATGACATTGCCCTTTACTTCTTGAGGGGGATAGAGTAGGGAAGATGAGCTTGACCTCATGTAGTCTGGTTTTACTTTGGTGAAAGGGGTGATCTGTTGAGGCTAGTGAAAGTGAAGGTCGTGTCTGACTCTGTGACCCCATGGACGTCACAGTCTATGGAATTCTCCAGGCCAGAATACTGGAGTGCGTAGCCATTCCCTTCTTCCAGGGGATCTATTGAGGCTAAATCGTGTCCAATTCTTTGCGACCCCAAGGACCGCAGCACGTCAGGTTTCCCTGCCCTCCACTATCTCCCGTGTATCCATATGGTTTGCCCTCTTTCTGGGCTGCAGTGTTTCAGAAATGTCAGAGGAGAACCTGAAGTACTCACCACGCCCCCGCCCCTCCTCGGGGAGGTCTGAACTTCAGTTTTTGTCTCTCCAGGACTCTGTGTCTGCCCAAGTCCCTGCTGAGCTTTTAAGCCTCTTAGCAGCTGCTTCCCTCTCGGTATCTCCTCCTTTGCCCTGTGTTCGCATTCACTGCTCGGTGTTGACAAGTGCCCTGGGGAGAATTGGGTGCGGAACACCAGCGCTGTCTTCTCTTGGGGTTTCTTTTACACTAGAATCCTGCCCTCTCATTTTCTGGCTGTGCTGCATTCCAATTGTCGTCTTCTCAGCCCAGTGAGACTTTTCTGGGCTACACTTTTCCTTTCAACTCTATTTCCTATGCTGTAAATTGGCAAATACCCCACTGGGAAAAAAAGCATCGGTGAACAGAAGACTCACCCCAGTGCCTTCCCCTTCCCTCTGAGATTTCAAACCCTCAAGTCTTGGCTGTCTTGATTGGCTTCCAATGTCCTCAAGCAGATTCTTTTTTTCTATCCAGCTTTTAGAGTTGTTCCCAATAGCAGGGTCCTCTCTCGTTGCCAGAAAGGTTTACTTCTCTATAAGGGTTTCCCTAAAGCCCCCTGAAGCTGTGCTTCATGCTCAATCCTGCACTCAATCACTACTTGGCCTTTTGGCTAAGATCAAACTTAATATGGGGGCTTCTCAGATGGCACAGTGGTTAAGAATCCACCTGCCAACGCAGGAGATGCAAGAGACAGAGACGCAGGTTCGATCCCTGGGTTGGGAAGATCCCTGGAGTAGGAAATGGCAACCTACTCCAGTATTCTTGCCTGGAAAATTCCATGGACAGAGGAGCCTGGTGGGCTGCAGTCCATGGGGCTGCAAAGAGTAAGGCATGACTGAGCACACACATATAATCCTGGGGGGCTGCTACTGGACTTGGGATGCTCTTGGGGGAGCATCAGCTGGATTTGCCCTGGTGCTTGACATTGTGGTGGTCATATCCTGTTTGCTTTTCTGTGGATTCTGTGTTGCTGATGGAAGTACCATTCAATATCCTTAAAAATGCCTAGTTAGGGTTACCTTCATCTCTCAAACAGGGGCCAGTTTATGTGGGTGTCATAGCCTCTATCTTGGAGAAAGAAAGGCGAATTGCAAGAATTTCCCCTTGGAGAATTGGATCTGGAGACATGCGGGGTACTGGGCACATTTTGTTGCTCAGTTGCTAAGTTGTAACTGACTCCTTGCGACCCCATGGACTGCAATATGCCAGGCTCCCCTGCCCTCCACTCTCTCCTGGAGTTTGTTCAACTTCCTGTTCATTGAGTCAGTGATGCTAGCTAACCATCTCATCCTCTTCCTCTGCCACCCCCCTCTCCATTTGCCTCCAGTCTTTCCTAGCATGTGGGTTCTGGCTTAGATGGGCACTTGGCAGGGTTGCCAGCCAGATGTGTGCTGGCTTTCATAGCCACCCAGTGGCCTCATCTTTTCCTTGGACTGGCCAACCTCTGTTCCAGGATGCTTCTGGTAAACCCCTGTGCTTAATGCTGCCCACGTGGGAGAGAAAGAGAAAGCAGTGTCCTCAGGCAACTGGTGCCTTTGGTCCCGGGCTCATCTGAGAGGCCAGTCTGATTTTAACAGTGCAGCATCTCAGTTATCTGCCTTGAGTTTTAGCTGTCAAAACAAACCAGTTCTGGGTCATTACCCCACGGTGCCAGCCAGAATTATGATCCTGGCGGGTTCTCCCTATATCCTTGGCTCCCAAACAAATAGGCCCCAGATCTTTGCTTCTGTGTGACCCTGAACATTTTGCAGCCTGCGTTTACTTACACCAGCCAAAGTTACCATAATAACAAAGCCCTTTGCTTATTTTCCAGCTTTGTCTATTCCTTCTCCTGGCTCAGAGGCTGGGTTGTGGTTGGCTCCGGTCCATGGCCCTCTTTCATCTTGCATTCCTGGCACCAAGTGCTGGAACAAAGTTGAAGTTGCCACTTAAATTTAGGAAGCTAGGAGGTCTGAAACGAGGACTGGTTCCCTTGGAAAAGATCTATTTTGCCTAGTTTGCAACCTGAAGGTCCTAACTAATGGGGCATTAAGCTCATGGCACCTTTGTGGGGGCAGGAGGCCAGGGCTTGGACATTTTCTCTTCTGTGGACCCCTTTGGCATTTGGCATGACCTCAAGACCCCCTTCTGAAACAATGTATTTAAAATGAATACAAATATTCTATGAATATTGAAGAATATTCTATAGAATATTTCATTCTATGAAATGAAGGCAAATATTATTGAAAGTGAAAGTGTTAGTTGCTCAGACGTGTCCAACTCTCTGCGACCCCACTGACTGCAAAAACAGAGTTTTACTAAGAGAACGCACTGGTCATAGGAAGCACCCAGGCTCCTCTGTCCATGGGGTTCTCCAGGCCAGAATACTGGAGTGGGTAGCCATTCCCTTCTCTGGGGGGGGGTCTTCCCAACCCAGGGCTTGAACCCAGGTCTCCTGCATTGCAGGTAAAGGCAGATTCTTTACCAGCTGAGCCAGTTAAGAATAACTGAAATAAAGTTATAAGGTATTAGAAAAAAAAAATGGATAGTACAGACACTAGAGTAACTGTATGATGCCTGCATCTTTAACACACTAGTGACCTGGTCTGGTGAGGGATAATCAACACTCTTTGTAGAAGGGATGCTGAAAATGACTGACATTTCATATTGCATTGTGTTTGTAGCAGATATCCCAAAGCTTCTCTTGATTTCTGTCTTTACCACTAAAAGCACCATGGTTTGCTGCCTGCATTCAGAATTAAAGATATGTCACATCTCAGTAATTTTTCCCATCCAGATTTATGAACCCCTGAATCCTCTCCAGGTTAAAGCCCGAGTGAGGATTACTGTGTGTCTGAAGCCGGAGAAGGGAGCATCTGTGTCCACACGTGGGACAGAAGCGGGTCAGGCTGGTCTTTGGCGTTTTAACACTGAGCTGGCCTCCTGTCCTCTCAAGCCAGAGCCACAGACTGAATTCATCCAGGGTTTCTTGAGCCGCTTCTATTTCATACCCTGTGCTTGTAAGTCCACGTCACTGGGTGCACCCTGAGCCCGCGGGTCCCAGCCCCTCTGTTCACATAGGAGCAGCTTGATGCGGTTTGAAGCTTCCACAGGTGCCCCTGGGGTCCCGTCCATCACACTCAGTCTCCCTGAAGAGCAGCTGCCAGCCCGAGAGAGCCAGTCATGCCAGTGCAAGCCAGGGGCGGCATCGCCTTTCTTCCTATGTGCTTACACACATGCAGGCAGAAGTAGGGGCGGTCCTGAACGGAGGCCACCACTTAGATGGACTTCGAGTCTGAACCTTGCTCAGCAGGCCCCACCTGGAGACAGGGGCAGCAGAGGTGGGCTGCTTAGACCCACAGCCAAGGGTCATCAGAGAGCCTCTGCCCAGGACTCAAGTGCAGATCTTGCTGGAAAAGCCCCCAGACTACTGGGACAAGCTTCCAGGATGTGGGCTGGACCAAGACACGTGGAACTGTGGGAGCTCTGGAGCCAGGGCCAGTGAAGGCCTCTGGGTCTGGGGAGCCGACACAGGGCTGGGGCGGGTGGGTGGGGAAAGAGGCTGACCACGGACCAGGAGGTGGGAAAGACGGGTGCGTGGCCTGTGGACCAACGGGAGTGGGGACAGGACCCCCAGCAGGCTACTATAAGCCTCAGTCTAAGGGAAATGGACCGTTTGGCTGACATTTCCTTATTTTTAATTTTTGTAATGAAAAAGGCCACTTGCAACATTAGCAAAGAGAATAAAACATCAAAAACAGCAACTGCCATAGAAGTGATAGCCTCACTGCCCAAAACCAGCCCTGACATTGTAGGTCCTGAGCAAGGTTCACATGGACATGGGCCGTGGGACTCACTACGAAGAGCTGCCGATGCAACTCACTAATCTGCCGGGTAGGTGCGGCTCCCCTTCTGTGGGCGAGGATGGCTAGCTGGCTCCCTGGAAGGGAGGCTGGAGTTTCGAGTTAGGAGCGGGGCTCCTCGCTGTCCCTGTCCACACATGGCAGCAGGAGAGCTGGCTTCTGGCCTCGGACCACGTGTCTCTCTTTGCACCTCTGACCACCTCTCACACTTTGAGGACCTTGCATGCAAGCCCTGTCCCCGCGCACTCACCCACAGTGGCCCCCGGGCCAGCCTTGGAGCCTCTGAGTGGACGTGTCCTCAGCAGCAGATGTCACAGGGGAGACGGGCTGGGGTCCACCAGGGAACATGAACTCCACGTGAGTATACACCCCGCGGACCTCATGACCTTGTCTTCTGAGCAGGTGCAGGGTCAGAGTAGAGGCTTGAAAAGTTCAGAGAGCAGGGCATGAGCCCCTCGAGGAGATACCTGCATCCCACGGCTCAGCTGGGCTCATTTCCCCTCGCAGACCTCCAGGCACGTGCATGGTGTTTCTACCAGGTTGAAATCAGTGTATATGCCGGCTGGAATATTGTCTCTTTCCACTGTGTCACAAGTATTTCATTTGTCCCTACCTAGTCTTCCTAGTTAAAATACTTTCTTTGGTTGCCCTAGAAATACATAATCACTGTAGATGAAGAAGAAAATACAGAGAATTATGAATAAAAGAATTACTGTATCGTTCTAGAATCCATAGGTGGGTGCTTGTAACATTTTGTATATTTCCTTGCAGAATGTTTATGATACCACATATATTTTTTTTTCAAAAATAGGATTTTCCTGTAATTGTTGTTTTGTAGCTAACTTTTCCCACATTTACTGTGTCTAAAATTTCCCCAGGTGAATACGTGTATTTCTCCAACATTTTTCTTAATGGCATCCAGCATTTCATGGTATGGTTAAGGCTAAACAACAACAACGATGATGATCATTTAATACAAACCAGCTCTGCACCAGATTCTGTGTTCTGTCAGAAATCACAGGATTTCTGAGAGGTGGATATTGCGGCCCTCACTCTTAGGATAAAAGTTTCTGATTTTTATAAATAATACTGTGTTTAACTTAATTGCTTACTGTATGAACTTAAAAACATAATCTTTGCACTTATTTTAGTTTGTCTTCAAAAAAATTCCTAAGAATGGAGTTACAATGTCAAAGATCATGCAAGTTTTAAATAAAGTGTGTGTGTGCTCAGTCCTGCCTGATCCTTTGCAACCCTGTGGACTGCAGCTGCCCAGGCCCCTCTGTCTGTGGACACAGCCCCCCAGGCCCCTCTGTCTGTGGACACAGCCTCCCAGGCCCCTCTGTCTGTGGACACAGCCCCCCAGGCCCCTCTGTCTGTGGACACAGCCGCCCAGGCCCCTCTGTCTGTGGACACAGCCCCCCAGGCCCCTCTGTCTGTGGACACAGCCGCCCAGGCCCCTCTGACTGTGGACACAGATGCCCAGGTCCCTCTGTCTGTGGACACAGCCGCCCAGGCCCCTCTGACTGTGGACACAGCTCCCCAGGGCCCTCTGTCTGTGGACACAGATGCCCAGGCCCCTCTGACTGTGGACACAGCTCCCCAGGGCCCTCTGTCTGTGGACACAGCCTCCCAGGCCCCTCTGTCTGTGGACACAGATGCCCAGGTCCCTCTGTCTGTGGACACAGCCGCCCAGGCCCCTCTGACTGTGGACACAGCCGCCCAGGCTCCTCTGTCTGTGGACACAGCCTCCCAGGCTCCTCTGACTGTGGACACAGCCGCCCAGGCCCCTCTGTCTGTGGACACAGCCCCCCAGGCCCCTCTGTCTGTGGACACAGCCTCCCAGGCCCCTCTGTCTGTGGACACAGCCCCCCAGGCCCCTCTGTCTGTGGACACAGCCGCCCAGGCCCCTCTGTCTGTGGACACAGCCCCCCAGGCCCCTCTGTCTGTGGACACAGCCGCCCAGGCCCCTCTGACTGTGGACACAGATGCCCAGGCCCCTCTGTCTGTGGACACAGCCCCCCAGGCCCCTCTGTCTGTGGACACAGCCGCCCAGGCCCCTCTGACTGTGGACACAGATGCCCAGGTCCCTCTGTCTGTGGACACAGCCGCCCAGGCCCCTCTGACTGTGGACACAGCTCCCCAGGGCCCTCTGTCTGTGGACACAGCCGCCCAGGCCCCTCTGACTGTGGACACAGCCGCCCAGGCTCCTCTGTCTGTGGACACAGCCTCCCAGGCTCCTCTGACTGTGGACACAGCCGCCCAGGCCCCTCTGTCTGTGGACACAGCCCCCCAGGCCCCTCTGTCTGTGGACACAGCCTCTCAGGCCCCTCTGTCTGTGGACACAGCCTCTCAGGCTCCTCTGACTGTGGACACAGCCGCCCAGGCCCCTCTATCTGTGGACACAGCCTACCAGGGCCCTCTGGCTGTGGAACTCTGCAGGCAAGAGTACTGGCGTGGGTTGCCATGTGCTTCTCCAGGGGATCTTCCTGTCTCGGGAACTGAATCTACATCTGCATTGGCATTGGGTTCTTTACCACTCCACCACCTGGGAAGCCCCAAACTTGATGTGCATTGCCAAATTTCCTGCTAGAAAGTTTCAGCTAACACCAGGAGAATGTCCCTTCCCCTGAACTGAGGACCTGATACCATCAGTAAAAAGCAAAGGAAAACAGAACAGGTGAAACCCTGCTAGAGTAACCAGAAACACACAGGAAGGGCCCTGGCGAATTGGACACCTGTGATTCTGGGTGCAAGGGGACGACAGAGGACGAGATGGCTGGATGGCATCACCGGCTCCATGGACATGGGTTTGGGTAAACTCTGGGAGTTGGTGATGGACGGGGAGGACTGGCGTGCTGCAGTCCTTGGGGTCTCAAAGAGTCAGACATGACTGAGCGACTGAACTGAACTGAACCGATGCTGGGTGTGCTCATTCACTAGTGCAGAATTTTATTAACTATTCACGTTTCTCTTTGGTGAGTCACTTTCCCAGGTTTCCTATTTATCTTTTACTATTGATTTTCAAGGGTTCTTTTATCTTAAGGCTAATAACCATGGGTTAGAAGGAAATGGCAAACCATTCCAGTATTCTTGCCTGAAGAACCTCATGGACAGAGGAGCCTGGCGGGCTACAGTTCATGGGGTCACAAAGAGTCGAACATGACTGAAGTGACTTAGCTCACACAGTCCTATATTTAGCAAAGATTTTCTCCCAAATGGTTTCCATTTTAATTTTATGTTAATATTAGGCATTTCTTCCTTTAGCAGTATTTTTCATTTTTATTTAGACTACTCTTTAGTAATTCTTCAGCTTCCTTCTTTAGGTGTTGTGCTTAGAAGAGCCTTTCTTACACTAAGCTTGCATACTTTGAAAAATCATGTATATTTCTTACTTATTCTTGTTATTTTTCATTTATTTTTTTATTTGGAATGTATTTTTTGTGAGATATTATATAAAGATTTAGATTATTTTTTACATATTTGACAAATAATTTTGCACCAGGCCTTGAATAATCTATCCCTCTGTCCATCTGTGGTCGTCTGGGTTTTCTGGAGTCACATAGTTTGCTGCTTGTGACATACATATAGTATAAGTTGTTACGTGAAAGTCGAAATTCTTCCCCATTACTCTTAGCTTTCAAAGTTACTTTGTTTTGTGGGGGTGGGGGTTCTTGAAAATGAAATATAGTATTTACTTTTTCAGCTGCATGCTGCTTATTAATTCACACATTCATATTGGTGGTGGTGGTTTAGCTGCTAAGTCATGTCTGACTCTTGCGACCCCGTGGACTGCAGTCTGCCAGGCTCCTCCGTCCATGGGGTTCTCCAGGCAGAAATACTGGAGCGGGTTGCCATTGTAAGCCTCGTCGAATAATAGTGTTAGCCTCTCTAGATTTTCCTAGAAGGAAGATGTTTGAATAGCCAGCATTTGCTTTAGGTGAATTATCGCCCCACAATATTTAGGTTTAATATTTGGGGGAAATAGTCTCAGCCTCTTCTTTGAATTAAGATGTCAAGCCAGATTTTTCTCCTTTTATACATCCCTGAGAATGGCCTTTGCCTTCCTCACTTTGTCACCATCATCCTTACTGGGTGCAGTCTTGAACCCCACTTCTCCTCACAGCTTCAAATCAGAAAGGAAGCAGGTGAATCCCTGTTCTTTCTGAGGCTGGCCGTGACCAGGAGTCTGTTTCCAATGGTCCGTTTAGAGCGGCGCTTCCATCTTGAACGCCTGCCACGTTGTACAAGAGCCGAGATGCGTGTGGGAACTCTGGCCTCGGGCCTCCCTGTGTCCTGTCCTGCAGGGTCCTCCTAGTTTTGAATTTGCTTAATCAAAGTCTTGTTGAGAACAAGAAAGCATGGAAGGGAAAAGAAGACAGGGAGCTCCAGCCTCCTTCACTCCCAGCCTCAAACCCAACCACGTCCTGTGATCTTCACTGGCTTAGAAATGGGCAGGAAGTAAGCTTTACACTTAAATGCAAAATTATTTGGGGCATCAGTGGAGGATGAAAGAGTCTAGCATCAGAATGAAGCCCGAGATCAGCCGTACGAGCACTAAACCCCTATATGCTCCCGTAGGACGGGCACCTGTCCTTGCCTGGGAGGGGTCGCTGCCCAGGCCCCCACTGCTCCTCTGGCAGTCACAGCCCCAGTCTGCACGCGTGACAAGGTGGACGTGTCCCAGGGCCCCTGTAAGCCGAGCTCCGCCTGCTTGGCCCTGAAGGGCTGGAGTGCATGAGTGCCTGCTGATGCATTTCTGGCCTCATCCTCCCAGCCCCGGGTGCAGGAAGGAGAAACAAGAACTGTGCCCTCAGGATGGCATGGCCTGGGTCCCCCCTGCGAGTAGCTCCATTCCCACATGTCTGAAACAATCCACCGTGCCCTGGGTAACGGAGCCCATTTCAGCACGCCTGTCTCTGACTGGTTTCAGAGACGAATTGCTCCGTGTTCCTACTGTTTTGCAAATGCATAAAAATAGCTAGAAATTTTGGTCACCACGTGAGTCCTTTTATTACAACAGAAAAGTAGGAAGGGTGTTTTTAGTTCAAACAAATAGCGTCGCAGGCACAATATGTTACATGAAGAAAAGCTAATTTAGTGTTATTAAATATAATCAGAAACACGACGTGAGGCTTGTCGTGTTGACATGGTGTGCTAGGTATCTTAACGTGGCTCGGCAGGCTGCCTTGTTTGCACACTGCTTAAACTTTCTCGTCGATGAGATTTTGCATGATAACTAGAATATTAAAAATATATGAAGAGTGGCCTCGTGCTTCTCAGTAAACGCAACCCCAGGTTACTGGAAGGCAGCTCCCCTTAGCAGAACTGTGGGTTGCAAAGCCTCCGCAGCCGCCCTGAGGCTCTATAGGATCAGGGCTGAGCTGTAGGCTTGATGTCTGCCTCTCAGGGCTCAGGACCATCAGCGTCTGCCAGGACTGTGAAGAGAGACACTCTTTGATCCTAACAGCTATTCCTTGGGTGGTTAAACTGTAGCTGCCTGTCCCTGAGTCCCTGCCACATCCCAGGCTTGGCCATGTTCTCCACTTTCTCCCTCCTCTCTCCAGCGTCTACTCTGGAAAGTTCTGGAAGGTTCCGAAGAACATGGGGACAGGTGGCTACATAGGTCGCTTCTTCTGGATATGGTGACTTGCACTTCTTTATCTTCTACTAAGCAAGGGACAGAAAATATTTTGCTCTCAGACCAACCAGTCTATAGTCCTCCATTACCCTAGCTGGTCTTGAAACAGGAAGAGACTCTTTGAGTGGGGCCTTCCAACTGGCTCAGTGGTAAAGAATATGGCTGCCAAGGCAGGTTTGATCCCTGGGTCAGGAAGATCCCCTGGAGCAGAAAATGGCTACCCACTCCAGTATTCTTGCCTGGAAAATTCCACGGACAGAGGAGCTTGGTGGGCTACAGTCCATGGGGTCACACGGAGTAGGACGTGACTGAGTGAGGACAATGCTTTGAGCAGAACGCTTTAAAGACATGGATGCCACTCAGTCACGTTGATCACAGGACAGGCCCAGCCCCACGGCCCCAGTGTAGCTGCAGGCCCAGCCCCACGGCCCCAGGGTAGCTGCAGGCCCAGCCCCACGGCCCCAGGGTAGCTGCAGGCCCAGCCCCACGGCCCCAGGGTAGCTGCAGGCCCAGCCCCACGGCCCCAGGGTAGCTGCAGGCCCAGCCCCACGGCCCCAGGGTAGCTGCAGGCCCAGCCCCACGGCCCCAGGGTAGCTGCAGGCCCAGCCCCACGGCCCCAGGGTAGCTGCAGGCCCAGCCCCACGGCCCCAGGGTAGCTGCAGGCCCAGCCCCACGGCCCCAGGGGAGCTGCAGGCCCAGCCCCACGGCCCCAGGGGAGCTGCAGGCCCAGCCCCACGGCCCCAGGGTAGCGGCAGGCCCAGCCCCACGGCCCCAGGGTAGCGGCAGGCCCAGCCCCACGGCCCCAGGGTAGCTGCGGGCCCAGCCCCACGGCCCCAGGGTAGCTGCGGGCCCAGCCCCACGGCCCCAGGGTAGCTGCGGGCCCAGCCCCACGGCCCCAGGGTAGCTGCGGGCCCAGCCCCACGGCCCCAGGGTAGCTGCGGGCCCAGCCCCACGGCCCCAGGGTAGCTGCGGGCCCAGCCCCACGGCCCCAGGGTAGCTGCGGGCCCAGCCCCACGGCCCCAGGGTAGCTGCGGGCCCAGCCCCACGGCCCCAGGGTAGCTGCGGGCCCAGCCCCACGGCCCCAGGGTAGCTGCGGGCCCAGCCCCACGGCCCCAGGGTAGCTGCGGGCCCAGCCCCACGGCCCCAGGGTAGCTGCGGGCCCAGCCCCACGGCCCCAGGGTAGCTGCGGGCCCAGCCCCACGGCCCCAGGGTAGCTGCGGGCCCAGCCCCACGGCCCCAGGGTAGCTGCGGGCCCAGCCCCACGGCCCCAGGGTAGCTGCGGGCCCAGCCCCATGGCCCCAGGGTAGCTGCGGGCCCAGCCCCATGGCCCCAGTGTAGCGGCGGGCCCAGCCCCATGGCCCCAGGGTAGCTGCAGGGAGCCTGAGACTCCTCTTCCGTACCCCTACTCCTACTCCTAGTCCTATTCCGTAGCCTGGAAGACGAACATGACCTGGGACTTGGGGAACATGAGGTGTCTCATGTTTATTTAAGAGAGGGAAGCGTGTAGACGGTATTAAATAGCTCAGAAGCCTTGAGGATGGAAAGCAGTGTTCCCCACCCTCCCCTCCATTCTGCTCCCTAGATGTAATTTTCCTGTCCTCTCTGCCATCATACTTGGCCTTCATATGCAAAGGTAATATGCTTATAATTCTAGTTATAAGTGTATCTTGATTTATCAGATCTGTACAATATAAATTGATAAGTTAATGTGGAGGGTAAGGATTTAAGCTACTTGGACTCAGGGGTGACGTTGAAAATCTGAGGACAGGTGTGCCAGGCATGAACCAACAGGCTTGGCACTGTCCAGGGTGCTGGGCTCCACAGGTGTGCCGCCGTGTCCGCTGTTAACTTGTTCGCTGCTGAATCAGGGGAATTCAATCCAATGGAAGGACTGGAGGTGGAGGGTGCTGGGGAGGGGAGGAGATAGGAGCAGTGACTGTTTACCAAGTTCTCTGGAACTATTTCAATTTTTAACAGTGATTACACCCCTGCTGCACCTCGACGTCAAACTCTCAGTATACCCATCTCACTAATTTTTCCCTATGTTTGATGTCACCATTAATATTGTTTCTGTTGGTTACCTTTTTAATTTAAATATTGCATCTAATGTTCTAATTTTGGTTCTATCATCATGAGCAGTGTCTTGACTGAATTATGAAATGAACATACTAACACCCCAATCTTTCTGTTTTCTTTTTTTTTAAATTCATCATTTAAAGCAAATGAAACTTCATCAGGTGTGATTTCCTCTAGACAAATTCACGTATCATGTGGAATTATTGCTGCAGAAGGGGTGGGTGCACAAAAGACTCTGATGCTGGCTGAGATCACAACAATACGTCTCCCGCCTTCCTCTACGGGCCGGTCCAGGACTGTCCAGGCTCAGCACACAGCTGGTATTCTTGACCCTTGGGTGATGACTAGCTTTTGCTCTGGGGTAGCCTCAGTGTGTCCTGGGCTTTAAAAGATGACCCAATTCACAGAGCCAAGACCAGCTCACACAAAGATAGGCTGTGGAGAGACGGGATCCTGACAATCAAGAGGCCTTGAGTAAGGCCTCTCTCCCCACCTCACCAGTTCCTGCTGGAACAAGTTACCAAAAATTAGTGACTTAAAGCAAGGCAGAGGTCTTTCTTGGTCAGGCATCTTGGACGCTGTGCAGGCCTCTGGGAACAGGACCTCCAAAACGACAGAGAGGTCTGGAAGGCTGTGGTCCAAGGGCCATTTTTGCCGGCTACAGGCAGGGTCTTCGGAATCAGAGGGAGCACATATCTCTCCTGAAAACTGAAGGTGTATATGCTCGAGATGAAACTATATTCTGCCTAAGCGAGAGCTGTGCTTATGTGTACAGAATGAAGAACAGCATAGCAACTCCTGGAGGAAAATCTACAAAACCAGAGCAATCTGGGGAGAGATAATTCACACTCATGGAAACAGTGGCATGGTCCATGCCAATCCCAAAGTAACCTTCCTGCTAAGGCCATTCGTTGGACACAGAATCTGTGTGATGCTATTCCCTTCAAGAATTTGTATTTATTAAAAATGCTGAAGAATTGATGCTTTCGAACTGTGGTGTTGGAGAAGACTCTTGAGAGTCTCCTGGACAACGAGAAGTCAAACCAGTCCATCCTAAAGGAAATCAGTCCTGAATATTCATTGGAAGGACAGATGCTGAAACTGAAGCTCCTATACTTTGGTCACCTTATACAAAGAGCTGACTCATTACAAAAGACCCTGATGCTGGGAAAGATTGAGGGCAGGAAGAGAATGGGATGACAGAGGTTGAGATGGTTGGATGGCATCATTGACTCAATGGATGTGAGTTTGAGCAAACTCTTGAGAGATGGTGAAGGACAGAGGAGCCTGGCATGCTGCAATCCATGGGGTTGCAAAGACTCAGACACAACTTAACGACTGTCCTGAACTGAACTGAAATAAATGAAAGTGTGGAGAAAAACAAGGCAGATTTATTGTCTTATAGCTCTGGAGGTTAGAAACCCAAAATCAGTCTCGACAGGCTATAGTCAGGGTGAATGGGCTGGCTCCTTCTGAACCTCCAAAGGAGAAATCTTCCCCTTGCCTTTTCCAGCCTCCAGAAGCTGCTACATCCCTCGGCTCACACCCCTGTCCTCAGTCACTCCAATTTCTGGGTTCCCTCCTTACCCCTCCTAGTCCTCCTTCTGAGAAGGAAATTGTGATTGCATTGAGGGTCTACCTGAGTAATCTGGGATTCTCTCTCACCTCCAAGTCTTTAATCCACCAGCAAAGTTCCATTTACTCTGTAAGGTGACGGATGTATTAATAGGTTCTGGGGAGCAGAATGGGGACATTTACGGAGGCCTTTTTCAGGCTATCACATGACTCTAATAAGAAGAGTGGCGTTAAGGGAAGGTATGGGGTAAATTAGTTTTAAGACAGTGATTAGTTGGGTTCAGCCTCAGTTAAGCATCCGTCTAACTCCAGAAAGAGAGACAGATGCAGAGGTTACTGGCTAGAGGTTAGTAACTGGCTGAAAACAGGGTGAGATTTCAAATGTAGGCCCTCCAGGATAGCTGAGATGGGAGATCTTAGTCACACTGGGGATGAGTTGGTGGAGACTGTCAAGGTGATTGATTAGGTACAGCGTGAGGAGAGGCCAGTCCATCCCGACCACATCTGGGCCCAGCAGAGCCACATGCCTCCTGCTCTCTGTCTTAGAGCCAAGTCTACGGATCCCTGGCTGGAATCGGACCTTCAGTGAAAGAAGCTGAGGTTTCCTGATATTCTGTCTCTAAGAAGTGCACTTGCTGTAGTTTTTCATAATTATCTGAGCAAAGATTTGTTTCAAGGGGAGCTGGGGTGTGGGAGATGAGCTCATTTAAGATGATTCCCCTAGGTGGCCTTAGAACTAACAGGCAAAGCAATAATTGCTTTTGGATTTATTTATATCTCTGAAAATTCCAGCCATTTAAGGCAAATTACAGATAAACTCCCAGGTTTTAGATAATTTTCCTAGGTTCACACAGCATTCCTACTCTGGGTTCCTTTCCTGGGGCAGGTAGGACTCTAAGATGCTCCCCCTCCACCAATTTCCTAACCCCCAGGGCCTAACCCCCCCGCCCCCACACTATGTAACCCCCTCCTTGAGTGTGGGCAGGCCCGACGGATGGGATTGGATGCTGCTTCTGTGATCGGAGTACGGGGTTTGGCGAAGCTTCAGCTCCCGAGTCGACCTGGCTTCGAGCGACTTGCAGGGAGAGCCTCCTACTGACCTGGGTGGAAGCCCTTAAAGAGGGGCCTGGTCCTTCCTGAGGCTTTGAGAAATAAGTGGCCGTGCTGCCAGAGTGTCCCTGAGAAGGTCGCTGCTGCGTGGGGGCGCTCTGGGAACCAAGACTGTCAGAAGACTGACAACCAGCAAGAAATTCAGGACCTCAGTCCTACAACCCCAAGGAACAATCCAACAACCCTATGAGCTTGGGAGAGGCACCCGACCTCCAGTATCAAACAGACTCTGACATCTTAACTGCAACCCGAGGCCCTGGGCAAGGAGCTCGGGTTGGATTCCTGACCCATGGAAGCTGTGAGCTCAGGAGTGTGTGCTAAACGGCTAAATTGGTGGTGCCTTGTTATGCAAGGATGGAAAAATAACACACTTAAACAGTAGGTATGTGGTCAACCTGTACGTTTCCCGGCTGGCTGATTTTACTGGACCTGGGAGGACTCATGGATCTGGATTTAAAGGAGTGTCACATGGGTTGATACCTCCTAGGGTCAGGGAACCTGAGCAACCCCACAGAAAGCCAAATGTGGCTTGAACTGAAAATGTTCCAGGGTCTCAGGGGTGGCTCTGATGAGATTTTCAGTGGGAAAAACTTTCCATTTTTAATTAAGATTGTTTTGATTGCACACTTTTATGCTTCATGTCCATGTGTTTTTCTGCCAAAAATCAGAAGTATTTTTTATAGGACAAAAATCAGTCTTTATTTCATTCAAGCCAGGGGTTTCTTAGTCCCTACACTTATAATAAGATCCCAGATTTCAAAGAAAGCTGGTTATTGATGGCCTACTTTTTTTTTTTTTTAGTGTGGTAGCATGTCAATAAATTGGAGAATATTTTAGTTTGTAGATTTCCCCAAGCATTGTGGAGAAATCCTTAGACAATTTGCCATATAAACCGAGTTAATTGCTTTATGGAGTAGAGTATGTCAACTATTTAGATATACTGTATGACAGACGTTCATAAATACAAGACAGACATATTTGTCGATACAGTGATGTGCAAGATAATTATTTTTATTATGTGAATTTCTGAGTTGAAATCAAGATAATCTCAGTTGTACTACTGACTGGCACGGCCTTAACTAGTTGTCAGAGGAACAGGAAGGGAATGCTCTGGGTGATTTTCTGATTTTTCTCAGTTCCTCCCCATGCCTGGAATGTAAATCTCAGGGCACCATGAAATTGAATAAAAAAATGTAAGTTTAAATTATTTTTTATTTTAAGTCAGGTAGGAGGATAATAGAAAAAGATCATCAAAAACAATGAGAAGAAATAATTGTTAATTTCTACAGTACCTTGAAACAGAAGCCCAAGAGAATAAATGGAATAAGGATACTATTAAAATTTCCTCTTTTATTATATCTTCTCTGCCAGAGTAATTTTTGCTGTGTCCAATATATGCAGGGGACAATTTACTAGCTGTTTTCTATTAGTTTTAACATTAACATATACAGAAATCAAATGAATAGCAAGCTTTCTTTGCTTAATTAAATGACTGACAAGGCATAGATGTTGCTGGACCGACTCTTGTACATAATATTGAAAGGCTAGGGGAACCAAATAGAAGTACCATAAGCTATGCGAACTTCCTCCTTTATTAAATGAATATTGATGCAATATTATAGATTATTTTTCAGGCTACTGCATAAGAAGGGTTTTTCTCCTGAAAGAATTATATATTAGTATTCAGACGGAAAAAAAAGTCTAATATATCATTTACACACAGGATTAAAGGTTTGTGTAGATTCTTTCCTCTGTGAAATCATGCGCTCTTCAAGGGGGCTCTTCAGTTTGGAGTTTTTAATGGTACGATAGCGTCGAGTGACAAGATACTGGAAATGACTGGAGATACACTGGCCTGTTCCAAGCACTGGAATACCTCCATAATTTTCCTAGAAATAGTAAATTGGCCTCATTAGGATCTTCAAGTGTATTCAGAGCTGGGTCAGCTCAGAAAGCCAGGTACACGAGCTGTGAGTAGCAGTAGCCCCGCATAAAATTAACAATAGCTTCCTTTTCTTCTGAGAGCGAGCTCAGGCTGGCTTCTCTCTGTGTATGTCTGTGTCCCCCTACACACATGTGTGTGCGTGTGTGTGTGTAAATACACAGCACCTGTGTGTGCATGTGTGTGTGTAAATACACAGCACATACGCGTGTAACTGTTTCGTCCAGGAGCAGCCCGCTGTGGTGAGCACCGTCATTGCTGTTGCTCAGTTGCTAAGCCGTGTTTGCCTCTTCGCGGCCCCAGGGACTGCAGCACGCCAGGCTTCCCTGCTCTTCACCACCCCCTGGGGTTTGCTCAGATTCACGTCCATTGAGTCAATGACGCCATCCAACCATCTCATCCTCTGTCATCCTCTTCTCCTTTTGCCTTCAATCTTTCCCAGCATCAGGGATGAGGAAATAGAGGCACAGAGGCTGGAAGCCAGCAAACGATTGCTGCAAGCCTTGCCTTGAGGCATGCTGAGATGGCGTGGGGGCGCTGATCCTAGATCAGGTGACCGATGGGTTTATTCCCTCAGCAGGTACTTACTGAGAACCTACTCTATACCTCACACTCTTGTAGGTATGGGGAACATAGGATGAACATGGTAAGTACAGTCCCTGCCCTCATGGAGCCAACATCCCATATTAGTTTTAAAGATTCATTCCTTAGCATGACATGACTAACACTAACACCCCAGCCAAACTCAGCAAGTTAATTACATCGCAGGGAGGTTAATTAGGTATCCCAGGAAAATACATGATTGAGTTATAAGTCAGGCTAGGGAGGCTCTGGGACTCGGTGAAGCAGCCTCTAGTTCAATGACTGAGCGGTGTGCCTGGGTGGGCGCCGGCGGAAGAGCGGGTGCTGTGCGTGTTGGGGTGTGGTTAACGCATATTTCCCTATGCCCGTTCATGCGAGCTGTTCACCATCTCTATGGCTCTTTCCTGGTTCTCTGACTTGGAAACAGAAAGCATTGAGTAAAATAGGATGGGTGTTTACAGGTAAACTGGGGCTTCCCTGAAATGACTCAGCTGGTAAAGAATCTGCCTGTAATGCAGGAGACCTGGGTTTGATATCTGGGTCGGGAAGATGCTCTGGAGAAGGAAATGGCAACCCACTCCAGTATTCATGCCTGGAGAATTCCATGGACAGAGGAGCCTGGTGGGCTACAGTCTATGGGGCTGCAAAGAGTCAGACACAACTCAACGACTTTCACATAGCTAAATTGACCAGTGTTTGGTTTATCAGCCAATTGAGTATAACCTCTCCTGTGTGGTTGTTAAAGTTTTTGCAACAAGGTTGGGCTCCAATGGGCAGAAGATTCACTGTGTGACCCCCCCAAAATTGGGGACCTCCAGGAAGCCAGCATGCAGATCAGGCTGGGGGACCCCTAGGCTATCCCTCTAATATTCCTCCAATAAAGGCTCCACGTTTCATTGGAGCGACTGGTATGGCATTTTCTGCACTCACCATGATTTCTCTCCCAGTGCCTACCCAGTGGTACCTGAGCAGGCCCCACTGAGATGCAGACGCTGAAAGGTTTACAGTGGATGTATATAGCATCGCCAGCTGCACACGAACTCCTCAAAAGAGCATTGTGGCCGCAAAGATACAGTAATTCACATTTCCGATATTGCTAATAAAATTTAACAAATGGAAAACCAAAATGTCAACCAAGCAATAATACTGATGGTATTTCTCTTAGGCCGAGTAAAGAAAATCATAGTGACTTTAATTGGTTAGAATAACGAAAGGAAGAGACAGAAAAAAACCTCCAGGAGTTACAGTGACTCAACTAAAGGGACAGTGAGTATAATTTCACTAAAAGTAGGTGATAATAATACAACATGCCTGGGAGAGGAGATGTTTTAGGATGGTATAATTGACTTGAATTAATTATGAGGTGATGAATGGTGCCCGCCTATGCAAATGAGGGCAGCCTGAGATTCCAGCCAATCAAAGTGCGGCTGTACTTTAGTGGACCGTGGCCTCATATCTCAAGGAGTTCAAGGGGTGAGGGAAGAGGAGTGATGCTGATGAAGTGCAAAGCACGCTGGGACTTTGTGGGAAACCACATATATTTGGCTCATCAGAAAATATCTTCCTATTTACCCCTGTGACTCTGGGACGGAAACCCCAAGCCTCTGGAGCTCTGGTTCACCTCTTTTCCAGATAGAAAGCTCCAGTCAACCCATCAAAGCTGCTGGGCTTTCTAGAACGTGATTTCAGATTTTCGGATGGTCCTCTGCCTCACCAGCCCTGTGGCACGCTTGAGAGAACACGCTGATAACGATTCGGGTAATCTCGTTGAATAATCCTTGTATTGCAGTTTGTCACGACTCGATTTGATGCAGCCAGCATTTCCCTTGTGGGTGATTTTCCCTTAAAACTTTAAGCCCCATTGAGGGCCAGCATTCACAGGCAAGAAAATTGTGGATTTTTTTTTTTTTCAAAAAAGAAAGGAAAACACACATTAGGTCTCACGAACATAACGCTTCACAGACAAAAGCAGCACCTGGAATACACTCAGTCAGCTTTTTCCTGATGTCCAGAGGCCCCTTGAGAGGCTCACCAATGGCTGGGTCAAGGGCTGCAGCTACTGTGGTGTGGAAACAGTTTCAAGCAGTCAAGGCACTGATGATGGTGGGAAAAAAAAAAAATTTATTGTGCTGGGTGTCGCAGGCTCCAGACTCTTCCATCATCCTAACTCAGCCTAACACCAGCTACAGATGGGGTTACCTTCGAAGCGATAGTCTTCCCAGCCCTTTTGTCTATGACATGTCCAAGAGGTTGCTATTATATGATAATTCAAGGCTTTTCTTTTTTTTTGCATTTACAATGGTGCTGCTGAAAGCCAAAACACAAATAAAACGTGAATGTTTCCAAATGCCGAGAGTTTGGTCCATGTTTTAAACATAGTCTATCACATTAAGAAAGGTTAATTCTGTATTAAATGTAATGAGAAACACAATATGGGGCTTGTCACGCTGACATGGGAGGGTGATGCTACAACGCCGCTCAGCAGGAAGCCTTGTTATATTTTTTATATGTTAGTGGATGTCTATTTAGAATTGATCAAACCTTTGCTTCCGAAACATATATGCCAACACCTCTGCAACACACCATAAACTAGACTCTCAGAAAATAATAATGATGCTTATCAGTCACTCGCCTTGAGTTTGCTTGTGAAAAACCTCCAGCTAGTGTGCTGTTGGAGCTCTTAAAACATAGATCTTTTTGCTGTACTGATAATTCACTCACAGCTTGAGATTGATGACTATGTGAAGTCCATAAAAGATGTTACCACTATATTTTGTTCTTATGATTTATTTTATCATGTTGTCAAGGTTTGCAGAAAACAAGAAACAAATCAATGAATGTCATGCTTAAATATTAAAGAAGGCTGTAATACACATTTTTATTCAGATGCCTTATTCAATCTTGTGGCTCAGAAAAGAGCAGTGGCAACGAAGCTTTTATTTGAATTACTTTTGGAAAAATTAATTTAGGAGGACTGTTGAATTGTGAGTGGCAAAAGGGAGCTAACCTTATTTGCTTAAATAGGAATATATGGTCGCAAGACTCCTTGGAAAAGCAGTTCTAACAAACCACAGGAAAGTGGATGGATTTTAAAGCATCAAGCACTTGGGCAGCAGTGTACTTAGCAAGTTCAAGCCTGCAGCGTGAACAGGAGGGTATTTGGAAAGAAGCAAAGGATGAGACACTGCTTTGGGGATGGGGGATGGATGCTTTGTGCTTTGCTTTTGAAACGAATCATTTCCTTCATCATTATATGAAATCAAGATCACCATCTATTCTGAGGGCAGGCAGCCTGTAAGCTTGGTATATTCCAGAATTGTTGGCCTTTCCCACACCTCATTAGCTAGCAAGCAGAGAAGAACAGCTAAATCTTGCTTTATTTTTCTGAATTGGACTGACTTGCTGAAAAGGGGACCTACTTGAGCTGATGTTGTCAACTGCACAGACAAACAGTCCGAAGAGTTGGAGGTTGCATTTCTAGAACATGAAAAAAAAAATATATATATATATATAAAATCAGAAGTCTGATTTTTTTTTAAACAGAAAAGAAGGCAAAAAAAGTTCAGGAGACCTATGTCAAAAATGAAACTAGGGGGTCATTTCCCTGAATCAGTTAGCTTCAGCCTAATCCCCTTCTGGAAACTCAGGTCTGAGCTGGTTAAAGGGATGAACAGACCCCATGACTGCCCGACACTTTGAGGTCCTGAATGCCTTTGGATTATCAAAGAAAAAGTAATTAGATTCTGCATCCTTTCATGGTTAACTGTATTTTATTGTGTTTCATTATATTCTTGTTTCTTGAAAATTAGCGATCGACACAAGGTATATATGGTGATTCCAGACTAACATGAATATTCAATTAACCACAAGACCTCACTCTTTGACCATTTCAAATAAACTGGAGTTTATTTGAATTTAGAAAACAGATAAATTAGGAGGTGATCATTTGCATTACAATAGGTTTCTTCATTTCTAAGGGAGGATTCCTTGTGGGATTCTTTTAAATAGAAAGCTCTCCAAGTACTTTGAAAAATATAATTTGATTTTTAAAAATTCTCTTCTCATGTAGTTGCTCAGGACCATGCCTATTGTATGAAACGAGAGGCATATCTATTTAATTTGGTAATGAGAGAGCTTCGTTGCAAATATTTTGGCCTTAAAAAAATTCAGACGCAAGAGCAGGAAATTCACGCTCAGATATCAGACTTAGGTTCCGTTGCATCACCATGTTCCCTCTCCCTGGGTCAGCCCGGATGCAGATTCAATGCCATCCACGCACCTTCAACCACCCCTCACAGTGCCCGACCCTGGCCGGAGAAGATGTTCCGGGAGGCAGGCAAAATGCCTCATTCCTGGACAGTGGGTGCACCAAGGAAGGAGCCGGAGCAGAGGGCACGGGGCTCAGCTTCTGGGGCCTCCAGGATCATTCAAGATGCCTCTATGTTTTATCACAAAAGTTGCATGGGAACAGGAAAGGGCCCAGTCAAAATCCCACAAAACTGCCCTTGGTTACAGGCAGGTGTGTGTGTGTGTGTGTGTGACCTGGGGCTGCTCTGGTGCTGAATAAGATAAAGCACAGATTCTGAGTGGTGAGGAGGTTCTCAGATGGATGCGCAGCCCTGGAGCCACAGGGACGAAGTCTGTCCTCCCCTCTGAAAACTCTGGTGGACAAAGCTGCTGGGCTGGCCCCAGAAGCTGGTTATAAACCTACCACCCCTCACGGTTCTCTCTGGGGTCCTGGACCACTCCTCAGCATCTCTCCCTCCTGGGGCCCCAGCTGGCACAGGAGGCTTGGCCTGAACGGAACTCAGAGGTGAACACCCTTCCTTCCTACTGCATTTCCCAGGCCTCAGAAATAGGTTGAATGGCAAAGAGGGTCGTGAGTCAGGAAAGAGGAGAGACTCCAAGTGAGCAATGTTCAGAAGGATCAGCGATATCCTGAGGAAAGGCGGTCCCTTCTCTCACGCGCCTGGGGAGTCTCCACAAAGGAGCCGCCACGGCGGGATGCAGAGTCACGTCGGGAGCATCTCCTGAGTTGAGGACTTGGCAGGGAGCATTTTCAAAAAGGCTGAGTGGGTAGATCACGGCTTCCCTGATGGCTCAGGGGGAAAGAATCCACCTGCACTGCAGGAGCCACAGAGATGCAGGGTCCATCCCTGGGTCGGGAAGATCCCCTGGAGGAGGAAATGGCAATCCGCTCGGGTCTTCTGGCCTGGGAAATCCCATGGACAGAGGAGCCTGGCGGGCTACGGTCCACAGAGTTGCAAAGAGTCTGACGAGACTGAGTGACTGAGCCCATACCTCCAGGAAGTGGGGGAAGCAGTCTGACCAAACAGTCATTCTGTGATGGGAGTGTTTCGTTCTCCTTCCTCTTCTTGAGGTGTTTGTATATATGCTAGCAAAGCTTGTCAGCATGAATAGATTTCTTAACTGGAGGAACTTGAGGTGCAGTAGATTTTTTCTATTTCTATTTCTAGTTTTCAGGGTAGCAGAGACTCCTGAGTTCCAGTTGTTTGGCCCGCCTCCTGGAGTTTCCGAGAAGCATCTTCTTGCCCACCCCCAGCTGCCTTAGCACTTCTACCCTCCTCCTTGCTGGTCTGTTGTCCGGGGGCTCAGGGCATCCCTAGAGGACCTCAGGGTCACCACCGGGACAAGAGATTCACTTCTCGAGGGTGAAACATGAGAAGGCACCTGCATTTCCCTTCCATTGAAATAGCATGGAGGCCCTGGTCAGACGTGGGTGCCTTTCCAGATGACGAGCTCTCCGAGGGAGTTAGGCAGTCTTCTGCAGTCTGTTTCCGCAGACGCTCTCAACACTTAGCAGCTGGGGCTGTGGGGCTGAGCGTGCGCTGTCTGGACGGGGTCCCAGGGGGTTTCAGTACAGCAGGGTACAGGTGCTCTGGTCTCCAAAAGAAGCTGTTGACGAAGACCCGTGCTCAGACGCTCTCGGCGGAGGTCCCTGTTCTCAGTCAGCTTCAGCCAGTGTCCTCACTGCCCAGGATCCCGCCTGACAACCAAACTCACTTTTCTTCCTGTTCTGTGACCCCAGCTGGGGCAGTGAGAAACCGCGTTTAGATTCCAACAGGGTGGACCTGACTTCTGTCGGGATAGCTCTTGAGTGCTTTGAATGAGAAGCATCAAAACATTGTTCTGAACTTACAGAAATAGACCTTGGGTACTTTCTGCCCCTTCATAGAATGGGAGATGGTGTTAGTCCTTTCCTAGGACCCCTAGGTCTAAGACTGACCCTTAGGTGGACGGCAGTGTCTGTCTATTGCTGGCACTACAATCCTTGAAACAGTTAACACATCTGAATGCAGATCAGGCTCACCAGGAAAGGGAGATGGAGGGACTCATTTCCTCCCACTGGCACACCTGCCAGCCCCTGCAGTGATGCTGAGACCCGGACCTGCCCGGGAGCTAGTACCTGACTCCCAGGTCCCCACAGAGACGGCCTCTTACTGGGGGATGCCTCCTGCACTCAGGGCCCATGGAGGACCAAGGACACCCTCAGCCTGGGGGCCACCGCCTGTCCTTCAGTTTCCTGTGATGAGCTCGTGACTTTAGGAATAACATGAATTCCTTCTGCTGTTGTCTAGTTGCTAAGTCACGTCTGACTCTGCTGAGCCTGTGTGGACTGCAGCCCGCCAGGCTCCTCCATCCATGGGATTCTCCAGGTGAGAATGCTGGAGTGGGTTGCCATTTCCTTCCCCAGGGGACCTTCCTGACCCAGGGATCCAGTCTGCCTCTCTTGCATTGCAGGAAGTCTCTATCACTGAGCCTCCAGGGAAGCCCGAAATTCATTCTATGCTTTATTAAATAATAATCTGTGGGCTTCATGCCCTGGGTAATGGAGCCAAGGGCAGAGTACCGGGGGCCCAGGCGGAGGCTTAGGGACCCAGGGCTCCCTCTCCACGTACAGCGTCTCACTGCCCACTTGGCGGGCTTCCAATAATCCGGGGATTTGGGTGGGAGTCCACAGGGTTCAAGTGGGCATGGTCAGAGACGACATTTAGGCCAAGAAGGTGCAGCTGTCTCCTGAGACCACCGAGGCGCAGCTTTGCCTCTGTCACTCTGGCCCCGGCCAGCTTCTCTGGAAGAAAGCTTCCCTCACTTCTTTCCCCTCCTTCCCTACTTCTGGTCGGCCTCTGCAGGTGTCTCCCTGGGCGGGTATTGGAAGTTGCCCACTAAGAATTTCTAGAACCTTTGTCCTCTCCACAGCCACAGGGCAGCTCAGGTGCGGCACCTGCTCTCAGCACCCTTTTTTCCCCGAAGCCCAGCCTTGCGGATTCAGACTTCTGGCCTGGGGTCAGTAAACTTCCTGCCCAAGCCTTTACAAGACCCTGTGTCCCGGTGCATCTCTCTAGAAACACCCTCGTGCAGGTCTGGAGACCTCGTGCTCACACACGCACGCGTGTGCACGTACAGCCATGAATGAGCAGTTGGACGTGCACTGTGCATGCGTACACAACGGCACACACACACGGCCAGGTGCACCCAAGCTAGGGCACCTTGCACTCACACACACACACGGACACCATCGCTGTGTACCTTGCACACACATGTGCACACTGTCGTTGGTGCACCGTGCACATACACACACCTGGCATGCTCTCACTCCCGTCACCGCCTGGAGCCGTGGGTTCTCCCGGGGCTGCAGTTTCTAGGTGTGCGGTGGGGAGAGCGACTCCAGGAAGCACCCCTTCTATAAACGTGCCTCAGACGCCACTCCGTGGCTGCCACACGGCCCTGTGTCCCAGCTGCTGGAGGTGGCACAGAGGTAGGATCCTCCAGATTGCAGTCTGAGCACAAGTCCCAGGGTTACTCTGAGCAAAGGGTTTCAGGTCTCCCCTGGATGGAAGCGACGTGTGACTTAGTAAAGAGGGAACTCCCTCTAAAACAAGAGCTGGAATATTTTCTTCCCTGCCTGGAGTTCCAGCCAAACAGGCTCTCTGTCCTTCTCAGCTGTTTCAGATGTAATCGTTGATGAGAGGGAAAAAATGGCCTGGGGAGGGGGACGCGTGGGGCGGGCAGCCTTGGCCGGCGTGTGGGCGCGGGCATCGCTGTCACCACATGGTCCCCGGAACAGGTCAGGGACGGTCTTCCTGAGCCCAAGCACGTCCAATTGTCAGTGCCCCGCATGACGCAGCCGGTCCTAAAGAGAGTCCTGTTCCAGCAGCACCTGTGTGACTCGGGCCTTGGAAACAGACACCATCCTTAGAGCCCAGGTGAGGACACAGTTAGGACAGGCGGCCTCGGCCTCTCGGAATGACAGATGTGCTGGTGGGGTCAGTTATGCCATTTCGGGGTCCCCTGCCTTCCCCAAGACTCCGGACCCAGCAGAGAGCAAGGCCAGGTTCTCCCCTCCCGAAGGGGAGTTTCCTCCGGGGGCAAAAGTTCCCAACCTTGCGTCACTGGTTGGAGAAGCTTCCCCAGACAACCAGAAGGGCTGGGCACCCTACCTTCCTCTCCAAGTGTGTACATCAATCATCCTAAAATATTACGTTCATGAGGTTTTGGAGATGCTCTGCAGAGAGGAGGCATCTCTGAGCAGTGGGTTTGCGGGGAGGTGGAGAGACCATTCCAGGCAGCGTCTAATCCTGGCAAAGCAGAGACCCCCCCCCCCCAACTCCATGTGACCTTGGCTGTGTCCTCCCCTGCGGGCGCCTCCTGCTGCTTTGTGATGAGTGATTCCAGGGGAAGGGGACCTGAGACACCCTGAGCACATCTAGACCAATCTGGCTGACTTTTCTTTCAAAGGTGCATCTCAACTTTCCCTGGCTCCTTCCAGGCACCGGTTAGGGTTAGGGTTAGGGGGAGGGTTCCTTTCATGCGGGCAACACAGGGAAGATTTGTGGCTTCCACGGTTTTGAGCTCTGCCTCCCTTCCTCACCAAAGCAGAGACAAAAGCTGTGGAGCTTGTCTTGGATGGCAAGCCTCACTCTCCTTTCTTAGGAGGAGGCCTGAGCCACCTTCAAGGAGATGTGTGGGTCTGGAAACAGGTGGACCGGCTGTAGGTGGGCTCAGGATGGAAGAACGGAGTCTCTGCTGCCTTGGTCTCTGCACACCCTTCTCGGCTAGTCTCTCCTAGGTCCCTCTGGTCTAGCTCCAGAGCCTACTTCTCAGAATACAATTCTGAGCAAGTCGCTTCCAGGTGGAAACTTTCAGGTGCTCCCGAGTCTACAGCGTCAATCCTACACTCCCCCGCTTTGAGCAGAGAATCTTCCCTGTCTGGCTCCGCCCGCCATTCCTGACTCATCCCTGTGGTGGTGGGTGAACGGTGGCCTCAGAAACAGGGTCCACACCCTGACTCAGGAGCCTCTGAAGGTGACCTTATCTGGAAAAATGGGTCGTTCCTGATGTGATTAAATCAAGCATCTTGAGAGGAGATCCCCTGGACTTAGGGTGGATTCCATAGCCCATCACTGCTGTCCTGTTAAGAGCAACGCAAGGAGGAGAGGCCAGACCACCGGAGGATGGAGGAGCCGGGTGATGCGGCCACGAACCACAGAGAGCTGGCAGGCAGAGACCCGGAAGGGCAAGGAGGGGTTCTTCACCACAGTCTTGGAGGGACTACAGCCCAGCTGGCACTTGGATTTCAGACTCCCCGTTTCCAGAACCACGAGAGAATAACTTATGCTTCCTCAAGGCCCCCTGTTTGGGGTCACTTGTTGCATCAGTCACAGGAAAGTAATACCCACCCCAGCTGCTCTTCCTCCCAGGGGCCACCCTTTCTTCCCCTGGTCTGTGCTTCTTCTTCAAGCCCTTTCCTCAGCTGGGAAGACCTGCCCAACCCTTCCTGACCCTTCTACCACCACAGAACGCATTGCCACCTCCCCACCGTGAGCAGGGCCTGTGAGCCCCTGGGGCAGGCCTGCTTCCAGTCATCTCTCTATCCCCAGAGATGGTGAGAACTCCAGCCCAGGTCCGGGGATGGTGGTGGTGAGCAGCACCCCAAATATTTACTGAATTAGTCCTAAGTAAACTAACTGTTCATGTTACAGGCAGCAGGAGAGTGAAAAGGAAGGGAGGATTTTACTGATAGCAAGTCACCTCTGTGTACCATCATCCTTCAGAAAAGCACTGATTTCAGATCTCCCTTTTGATTCAAAACCAGCTGATATTAACCACATTCTAGCTATTGACTCGGGCACTGAGGAGTCAGAGATGAAAATAAGAGGCTTCTTCTCTCCAGAAACTCCCAGTCCAGAATCAGACTGACCTGTGAGCAAACATCACCGTGATTGACCACCTCTGGACCACTCACATGTCAGGCACATTTAACTAGGCCCAGCGTTAGTGAATAAAAATACAGCAGGCCCAGTTAAATTGAATTTCAGATAAACAATTTCGGTTTTTTTTTTAGTATAAGTAGGTCCCACGCAATATTTGGGACCTACTCACCTTAAAGAGCTTGCCCTGTGTATCCGAAAGTCTGTCTTTAGCTGTGAGCGCTATATTTCCTGGCAGCCCCGGAATTAGCTGTCATAGCAGTTCTGCCATGTAGGTGGTAATGGGATCTTCAGGTTACAGATAAGAAAACAGAAGATGAGGCTGTGCCATTTCATTTTTCCATCCAATTAAAAGCCATTAAGTTCTTGAGGGGGTTGTAACAGACTCGCGCGGGCGTGAGCCCGGGGCCTGAGGGCAGCTGGGCCTTTCTCAGAGGATCTGGGACGCAGGGTCTCTACCAGAAGCTTTGCAAATCTGCCTTTAGGTAGAACTGGGGAGGGCCTTCTGCCAGAGAGCCGGCGCTGAGAAGGAAAAGCACAAAGGCAGTCAGTCTGAAGGACAGCCCGTGCCAGCGGGAGAAGCAGGGCCTAATTCCGAGGTGGCTGGCCCGGTGAGGCGCCACACACACCTCTGTCTGTCCTTTGAAGATGTGGGTCCACTGGCCGGCCTTGGCGATCCCACAAAGGCTTCAGCCTTGCACTCAGTAGCCCTTGAACTGTGCCTGACAGCACGTTGAAAACTTTCTTGACCAGCGAACCTTTCTGTGCCTCCCACTGCCTTGTTCTGCAAGCTGGTGGCTTGCAAAGCAAAAGCTACAAGATGGCTAAGCCGTGTCGGCCAAACCGGAGCACCCGGCGTGTGGCCACCCCGGGGGGGGGGAGGCGCGGCCTCCCGCCTGGCACTTGGAGCTCCGTCTGTCACTGCGGGAATCACCACCTCCTGCCTACTCAGGCGCCTGCCTTTGACTCATCACCCTCGGACGACCAGAAGCCAGGTCAGTACTTGGTGAAAGGATGTTCTCAGTCAATGCTGGGCAGGAGCGAGCCAGGACGCCCTCCATATGCCCGTTTCTTTTCCTGCTCACTGACCCTGTTGAGAAGCACTTAGAAGTACCTTCCTGACCATGCCTGCCTCCTCAGCCATCCGCCCCTCCACCCCGGTCCTGGTCCGGTTGGCCTGGACCGCCTGGGCGCCGGAGGACTGCCCCCCGCCCCCCTCGGGGATGTGCCGGGGTTTTCCTGGGGCTGTCGCTGCCATCACTAAGGGAGGGGTCAAGACAAGGACGTGCAAAGACTCGGGCAGAATGAGTTTTCTGATGGCCAAGGAGGTCGGACCCGCGAGTGCTCGATCAATGCATCTGATTTGAGATCTGAAAGGCTGTGTCAGGACTGGGGGAGTGACGAGGACCAGGCCAGGTGGGGAGCAGGTGAGGGGATGCGGATCGATTGGCCTTGGAAGCAGGTTAATTCCTGTAGCCGAGGCGCGTGACGGTTGTGTGGTCTCAGAAATAAGCAGGCAGCAGCCTCTGCTGCGGGTCCCGCCGAGAGGACGGGCCTGGGAGGGACTGTGCGAGCTCCCCTCACCCGCCGAGTGGGCAGTGAGGCTCTCTGTCCTCCTAACGGAGAAGCTGGACCTTTTACAGACAGGCCGGCGGAGCCCTCATCGAAGGGGGGGAAAGTAACTGGAAAAGCAGTACCAACCTGTTCTCCCTCCTCACCTGGTGAACCCAGGACCCGCCAATCACCATCCCAGTAGTTGACTGGACGCCCCTGGGAAGAAATTCTCCTGTTCTGGCTCTTTCTTATCCACAGCACATGGGTAAGGACCGGGGCTTCCTCCACAACCGTTTCCACCACATGAGCGTTGCCGGACCCAGAGCTGTCTGCTCATCCAATCAGGCAGTGCCCCTAGAGGAGCCTCAGGTTGGCTCAGCCTCTGTCCTGATAGCAGGGGCAGGATGTGAAGGGGCCTGGGGCCCGCCAGGGCCGGCATCATGAAGGCCCAGGTCAGGGGGAGGGTGGAGATGGCCCGGGTGTCCTGGCCTGTCTCCCTGCCTGGCTGGCATCACCGCCCCATCACCACCTACCTGGCCTTCTTGAAGGACTTTGGGCAGCCCTGGACAGCCTGTAGCCAGGCCAGGCTGATGGCCACAGGAGCCCCTGTGAGTGCTGTCTTCCTGGCCCAGGTCACACCCCAGGGTTCTCTTCCTGGAGAAGAACCAACATTTCCAGCTTTTTAAATGGATTGGTTTAACACACATGTCTTATGTACATGGGGACTTTGAAGCCACAGACCGGGAGAGGTCTCAGGCTGGAAGGACCCATAGAAATCTTTGGCCCAGAGACAGTGAGTGTCCTGCCTGGATGGGAACCACGTCCAGGCAATTCCATCCAGACTAATAGAGTAAAGCAGTCAGAGCAGGGCATGTGCACCTCCAGCTCTCCACCGACCGGCTGTTCAGATTTGGCAAATCACCGAAGCATTCCACGGCCAGCCCTCGCCCATGGGTCCATGGCGGGGTGGGGTAGATGCTAGCATCTCCTTTTGGGGGTTGCTTTAAGACAATTCTGGTCAGATACTGGGAGGGGTGCAGCACAGAGCAGGTGCTCAGCAGAGGTTTGCTGATCTTGAGATTCTATAGCATTGAGTCTGTGTCACCAGAGAAGCCGCTGATGGGCGAGGCCTTATTATTTGTGATCTGCCTGGTAAAGAGCTAGCACACATTTTTAAACCTAACATCTTACGTTTTTAGTAACCAGCTTAGGACAGTAGAGACCATTGCTTTCCTGTCCTGTTCTGTACTCAGACACGGTACACAGCTGGACACGCGTCTGCTCCTACGGCCTGGCAGGGGGCGCGATGACTCAGGCCGGACAGGGGTCTCATTTCATCCATTCGCCAGCAGCTGTGTGACTTGGGGCAAGTCACACCTTCTCTGTGCCTCATCCTCACCTGTGAGATGAAGACTGGAATAATCACTTCCTTCTAGGCTGGTGTGAGATTGAGTAAACTGATGCGTCGGTCTTGAAACGTCCTGGGTACGTGGTAAATACTTAGAGAGGTTATCATCAGTTATCGGTTATCATCAGTGCTTGCTTGTGCTTGGGGTGGGGGTGGGCTGAGGAGCCGGCACAGGGGCTCTTAGGCCAGTGCTCTAGGACTCTAATGGAGATGCACAGTATCAGGCAACTGTCCAAACCCACAGAAAAGCAGAGACATTCCTTTGCCAACAAAGGTCCGTCTAGCCAAAGCTATGGATTTTCCAGTAGTCATATCTGGATGTGAGAGTTGGACTATAAAGAAAGTTGAGCATGGAAGAATTGATGCTTTTGAACTGTGGTGTTGGAGAAGGCTCTTGAGAGTCCCTTGGACAGCAAGGAGATCCAACCAGTCCATCCTAAAGGAGATCAGTCCTGATTGTTCACTGGAAGGACTGATGCTGAAGCTGAAACTCCAATACTTTGGCCACCTGATGCTGCGAAGAGCTGACTCATTTTAAAGGACCCTCATGCTGGGAAGGATTGGGGGCAGGAGGAGAAGGGGACCAGAGGATAAGATAGTTGGATGGCATCACCGACTCAATGGACATGAGTTTGAGCAAGCTCTGTGAGATGGTGATGAATGCCAGGAAAGCCTGGCATGCTGCAGGCCATGGGGTCGCAAAGAGTTGGGCATGACTGAGTGACTGAACTGAACTGAACTGAATAGAAGACACACACAGAGTGACTGTAATGTAAGCTGTGGACTATAGTGAATAATAATGGATAAATACTGGATCGTTGGAAGCTGGGGAGCTGGGATAAGAGAGCATAGGGGAACTCTGTAGTTTCTGCTCAGCTGGTCTGTAAGTAAAGCCTAAAAGAGCTCCAAGAAAGCAAATCCATTCACGGAAGACAATCAGTAATCCAGGCGTTAGGATGTGGCATCGTTTGACCTGGGGATGCTCCTGGCCTCACATGGTGGTCACTCGCTTTCTTTCCTTTTTTTTTTCCCACCAGACACACTTTTATTTATTCTTTTACAGGAATTCCTCACATGGTGGTCACTCTATTTCCTTTTTTTTTCCCTTTTTACCAGATATGCTTTTATTAATTTTTTTACAGAGAATTCCTAGTTACAAACTTATTATTCTTTTTAATTGGAGGTAATTGCTCCATTTCATTGTGCTTCCTCTCTGACTCCGCCCCTCCTCGTCCTTCTTGGTTCCCACGAGATGCACACCACGGCCCAGCTGTCCGCTCTTTCGAGTCCCTGCCCTGGCTGGATATTGGACAGGCAAGGAGCCGCAGCACGTGTGGCCTGTGCTGGGGGAGCTGGAGACACTCCTGGGCTCCTCCGGCCCCTCCCGGCTGTCCCCGCGAGGCGGCGGCCTGTCCTCAGCAGCCACCCCTCGGTGGGGAGGATATCCGGCATGCCCGCTTATCTGCCCTGGGGCTGGTGCCGGGGGTCTGCCTCCCCACTCAGATCTGCTGCCTGAGTCACCGGGGCCAAGGCCATATCAGGAAGACTCACTGCAGCCAAGAGGGAAAGGAACGTGCAGCAAGGAAAACGGGCCTCTCTGAGGTGTCACCTTGTCTGCAGTGATTTCACTTCGGCAGGGATTAACATCAGGCTGCGCTTGTCCCCCTTCCTTCTGCGATTTCTCTCCAGCAAAGCTACAGCCTGTCAGCTCTCACTGAGAACTTCTCCTAGCTTGTTTTGTTTACATCTTTCCCATCTTTGCCCGATATGTACAATCATAGGTTCTCAAAACCCAGGAAAGTATGTCTGTGCCTCAAATAGTGGAAGATAAACAATGGGGGGCGGGGGGGGGACATTCTTGCACCTCCAAGTGTTGGAGTGAGTTTTGATGTCCTGTTGCATCTGTTTTGTTCCTAGACATCAGCTCCAGCAGTCGTGTGTGTGTGCATGTATGTTGTGATATCTGGAATTCTCGGCCCAAGTTGGAACTTCCTCTCTCAAAGTCATCTTGTTACAGAACTCTTCCCAGAAGCTGCTAGAGCAGATATGACGTTCAAATCTATGTTGACCTAAGAAACTGAAAATCCTTCATGTGAGCAAGAGATGGTGGTGACCTCTCTTCCCACCCATGATCAACTCACCTTCTTTGGAGACTCTTGGGAAGTTTCTTGATGGGCTTTAGCAAACTGCACATTTTGGGGGGCAAATGATCAAATTAATACAAACAGAATCACATTATGCTTTTGCCACAATTAAAGGGGAAGCAAATTTAGAAGCCAATCTGTGGCCTTCAAGGGCTGCATGTCCCTACCTGCTCAAGTTAAGTGCTCGGAGATACTGTGAAAATTGGATCCACGGCGTGAGGATTCTGCAGCACTGATAATGCCAACATGACAAGTTGTCACTTTGCCGTATGTTCCTTAGCATGACTAAATGTTAATAGCCAGGTTATCCTGGTGACTCTAGAATACTCAGGGCAACAGCACAGGAATGAGTGGCAGTTACTGTAATTACTCTAGAAAGAGGACCAAAGCAAACAGAAATTCTCTCTAATTTTATATATTCCCAATAGATGCACATGCTACATCATTATCACTATAGAAACTACTTAGTAGTTAGCCAAAAATCAGGGCTGTGTCACACGCCTGTGGGTCAATGTGCACATAGCCCTGGAGGCAGCCCTGTGACCCTTGTGAGAGCTCAAAGGTTGCTGGGCATTGATAGGAGGCGCTACAGATCAACAGATGCCCCAAACTAAACATATCTCACTCCATCTATTTTGCATTGATTTTGAAGCTTCATATCCAGTTGCCACTTCTGGACATTAGTGGACATCAGCATTATGTGTAGTGGTCGTGGGAGGCCTGAACTACAGAGACTTTTCATGGTCGTTACTGTTAGGACTGTTATTCAAGAATCACCTGAAACTGGCTCAAATCCCCATGCAACAACATTTAATAAGAGAAGGGCTACACCATTTTGCAGTGGGATGACAGTGAACATCACTAGCTTCCCGAGAAACAAGACACCAGGTGATGCGGGCTCAGCAAGTGTGTCTTTACTGATCTTTTCCATTTTCTCTTAATATTGCTGATACTTCAGCATCTAACAGCCCCAGAGAACTGCACACGTGAGTATATCTGGACAAGATGCATCCTGGGAAATTAGGGACTAAATGCACATAGGTGGCCTCGAAGCTGACTCGCCGCCAGGAGATGGGGTTCACTTCTACTCTGTCTCTCACCATCACCCCAACTACCAACTGGCCCTGTTGGTAAGGCTGTCAGGACAGCTTTCCCATCGCAGGATCAGTGAGACTTGTGAAAAAGTGATCAGGTCCCTACTTTGAGTCCCGATGAACATGACCCAGAAGACGGGGACTTTCCAGGGAGGGAATTAGTGAAGGATCGCTTTACTTGGGGACCCGAATCGAGAAAGGTAAACAACGCTTTGCTGTCGAAACCTGAAATCCCATCAAAGAGAATTCCCGGCCGGCAGAGAGCCGTCATCAAAAACACGGAAATGCGAACAATGGGCAGGGCGCAAAGTCAGAAATTTATAGATGTTGGCCTGTGTTGCTACATATCCTGGAAGAGAGAAAAAAAAGTGTTAAGAAAACAAATGTTGCTTGTGGATGTGACGGCTCCGACTCTGGCCGTCTGACAAATCGACCCTGGGCTTGACCTCCACAATATGTTTCCACAGGTAATTCCATAACTCTCTGGCCAACTTTTAACGGCTTCCTGTTTGACAGCCCAGAGAAAGGAAGTGCCCGGCGCTGGGCAGCCAGGCGCTCCACACTGCCGGCCATCAGCGTGCTGGAACCCGTGTAATTTATACGCGGTTTCATCACCTCGTCCTGCACACACGATGAAATTTATTTCTGCTGATAACTGGGATTTTAGCCGTGCGGTGGTTCGAGCCGGCCTGATGAGATGTTCTGTTCCTGGTGTTGCTGGAATGTGCGCTGGGCCGGACGGTGCAGCTGATGAATGACTCCTGTGGCAGATTCATAATCTGGGGTTTGGTGCAGCTGCGAGGGAAACTAATAGCTAGCAGGGGCCGCGGAGGTCCCCGAGCTAATACCTGTCTCCTCCATCACAAATTGATGGCATTAAACAAAAAAGTTGACTCTTTTCACATCCTGCCAATCTAATTGTGGTGCCCCTGCAGCCATCCCGGGATCTGGTGGCCGGGAGGGCACAGAATGTGGCCTC
>NC_069680.1:30132500-30137500 GCF_023699985.2 Odocoileus virginianus | reverse complement strand
AAGACAGATATTGAAATGCAGATGTTGTGCAGAAGGATTAACTTTGACTATGGAAAAAGAAATGGCAGCCCACTCCAGCCTTCTTGTCTGGAAAATCCCACGGACAGAGAAGCCGGGTGGGCTACAGTCCATAGGGTCACAAAGAATTGGACATGACTGAAGTGACTTAGCAGGCGTGCTTGGATCAGGGAAGGCTTCACGGAGAAGAAGTTGCACTGGGTTTTGAAGGATGAAGAGGAGCTTGCCAGGCTGATGAGATGGGGGCACAATTTCAAAGAGTAGGCCAGGGAACAGTTTGCTCTGCTGTGTGTCTCTCTAAGCACACTGGCTGGAGCATCCATTGTTGGAAGGAGGAGAGCGGAGACAAGCAAGCTTGGAGAAGGAGGCAGAGCTTCGCTGAGCAGCCGCAGGGAAGCACACAGAGCTGGCGGCAGGTTAGCGCGGAGCTCAGCTTTGCATTGGAGACAGACTCGCCTCTGCGGTCATCATCCCTGCCTCCTGTCGCCTTGGGTCACTCCCCGGGGACCCCGAGCGTGGGGCCCGCACTGCAGGCTGTCGGCTCTGCGAGGCGGCAGCTGTGACAACATCTGCCTAGGCGTGAGGATGGCATTTGGTGCCGGGGAGGAATGGAGAGCAGGCCTGAAATGAAACCAATAATGGGTTTTTTAAACATTTGTTTTATTGTTGCTTTGAATGCGCGCCCTGCTTTAACCCGGAGGATGGAATTCTATTGTGTCCGAGTCCACTGACGCTGGAAAAGGGTTTTTGGTAAAGAATGTGTCAAGGAGAACAGGAGGAAATGTTTGAAGCTGCCCTTTCCCCCTGCCTGCGGGGCAGGTGGGCTCCTTAGAGCAGGGCTTTTGGAGCTGTGGCCAATGGGAGGGGCAAGGATTTGACTTTTGAACACAGAGCGCTGCAGGCAGGGAGATACCCCTTACATTGTGTTTAGAATGTTTTCTTAATCAAAACACGATGCCAAAAGCCCTTTCGAGGGAAGGGAAACTTGGGCACCCGCACGATCTTACTTATAAATAGCTCAGACCTGCTCAGCAACCATGCACTCCTGCAGCCAGCGGGAGCTTTGAAGGAGCTGTCAACCCATCCAAAGTACACCCTTCCCCAGTCATTGTAGGCAGAAACAATGCCACCTTCCCGAAAGGAAATCGGCAATAAAAACTCCTGCAGGATTTCCTACTTGGAGTTTTTCCCATTCAGACCCAAGATGGGCAGACCCCCCCACCCCCAGCCCCACAGCCAGGCCCAGCACCCCCGTGACTGTGCAGGCACGTTTACAGGTTCCAGGCACTTGAATATCTGGCTTTTCCTGAGTGGGGCATGGAAACTGCTTTTACAGTACAACAAGCTTTTTTTTTTTTCTTTTTTCTCCTCCAAATTGCCTTTCTGTTTCACAAATCTTAGGAAGCTTCTGAAATCAGCGCAGAAGACGTCAGAGGATAAAGTGGCAAGTGCTTTTTACAAAGTGCCTGGTTAGCTTAAGAAGGCTTTGTGATTGCATTTTTAAAATTAATAGGTGGATATGTTTTTCTTCTTCTCCTTCTCTCTTTTTAAACAAACGCTATGCTTTAGAGCAGCACGATCTTGCTGCTTTACAGTATCGATAAATGCAGGTACCCCTGCACTATAAAACCCACTTTACATGAAGCAGGCCGTTCCTACTTTATAGCCCATTTTTCACCCATTGTTCTCGAGTCATGTCATAGGTGTGTTGTAATGGGCTGGGGAGGTGGACGCCTTGAAGATCGGTTTAACGAAATGGTCTAATTTTGCCAACTTTAGTGCCAAAATCTGGATTGAAAAACGCAAGACTAATATCCCAGTAGACGTGCAATATGATGTCACTTCCCTGAAAATGGCCAAGATAAACATCTATTTCCAGACCACTTGCACTTACAACATGAATTCTACCTCTTTTTCAATCCCCAAATTACGGTTCCTATTTTCTAACAATTTTAATGTTAACCTGGTTGACATTTGAACTTTCCTGACTTTTTCTCAGACTTGGAGATTTTATTACATTGCTGGTGGAGGAGGCAAAATTCCATTCCAGCTATAATGATACTTTTGGAGCCTGAAAACCTGCTAACTTTTAAAAATGAAGCAAGGCAGATTGAATAGTCCTTCTGACAGGAGCGTATACACAGTTGTACAATTGAGAAGCTCAGGACTCGCCCCACGGAGCTCTGCAAAGTGATGCTTGCTGACTGGATGCTCATTTGCCATCTGGGAAGCTTCATATTTTGTTTTTATTTCCCTTTGAAAGGGTGAGTGGAGTTAGTTTGTATCAGTATGAATACAGGCAATTACCACGAGGAATTCTTTTCTCAATGAGTCAAGTGTTTGTGGAGTGTCTATTACATCAGGCAAAACTCTTTGGGAATATAAATATATAGACCTGTTGCTCACAGACAAAATAAGATGAGCATCTACTATGTGCCAGATGCTTTATGTGCTTTATCCTAAACCACGCGAAACTCATGCAGAGTCGAGGCTGTCGTCCCCATCTACAGATGGTAAAACTGAGGAGGAGCAATGATAAACCAGCACTTGTACTGCTGCTGCTGCCAAAGGTTCCCACAGGATCTCATTTGCTGGACGCTTTTACTGCATGTCAGACAGTGAGCTGAGCACATCCTGTGATCTCGGAGTGTCCCTGTGAGGGAGATGCTACTACTTACCCATTTTACAGATGAGGGATCTGACGATGGAGGCAGGGAAGTTACTTGGCAGCAAGCGCTGGCATTAAGATTTGCAGTCAGACTCTGTGGTCTCTGTTGTCAGGCTGGGGGAGTGACTATTCATGGACAGAGAACCCCAGCCCTGAACACGCTCACGTGTGTGCTCACGCGTGGAAATGTGACGTGCCATGAAGAGCTGAGGCGACAGGAGTGGCATGGAGCGTCAGAGAGACAGGTGGGCGGGGAAGGGGGACCCGAAGGGGGCCCGCCATGGGCCAGGGTTCCCATGGCAGGACAGGCGGGGTATGACTGTCTGCACCCACCGGACTCGTGGCTCATGTGCCTGCTCTCCTCTGGCCAGGCTGGTTCACGTCCCTCAGTGTCGGGGCCAGCAGGTGGGCAGGGCGTGGGTGCTCTGAGCTGAGACGCTGGTCTCAGCTATTGTAGACGGAGACCACTACCTACTACCACCTACTACACCACCTGCTACCTACTATTGCTGCAGTATTACCACCGACTGCTATGAACTACCACCTACTGCTGCTAGGACTTTAGTGCTAGCGCTACCACCTACCGCTACCACCGATACTACCGCCTGCTGCTGCTTCCGTCTACTCCTGGTACTGCTACCAGAATCTCAGCCTGCCACCTGCGACCACCACCTGTCATTACTATTGCTACTACCACCTACTAGTGCTGTTACTGCTGCTACTAACTACCACCTACCACTGCTGCTCACCACTACTGCTACTGCCTACTATCACTACCAGGACTGCCACCTACTACTACCACCTGCTACCACTGCTATCTACTACTATCACCTGCTATTACTGTTACCAAAATCACATCCTACCACCACCTGTGACTACCACCACCTACTACTACTGTTATCACCTACTACAACCACCTACCAGTTACTCCTACCACAACCATTACCACCTACTGCAAGTCTGCTCCACACACACACACACACACACGCACACACGCATGCACGCATGCATGCATGCACATGTTCTATATTCATCCTCTCTTCTCTCCTACCTCCTTCTCTCTCTATACCCACAGACACACATAGAACATGACATACATATAAAAAGTACACATGCAAAGTGCACTTGATAGAAATAAAATACCGCTTTTATCTTCCCTGGGGAAGCTGCCTCTGGCCTGGGGCTTCTCCCTCACGTGTCAGTGGGGACGCCTCCACCCCAGGGGCTGGGGCATGCTCTGAGCTCCGGCCTGACTCATTAGAGTGTGTGCTTCTGAGCTCTGTCCAGGGGTCAGGGGTCATGTACTGTGCCTCTGACGGTCCTCAGGTGGGTGTCTTAGGGTCACTGTCCCATCTTGCAAGCAGGACAGGGGCACCCTTCTTTCCGGGAACTAGTGTGAGGGGCCAGGAGCTGTGGGGTGTGGAGCCACGCCAGCCCAGGGCGCTCTCTCAGCGCCTGGCTTCCCCATCCCTCGGCTTGTGGGAAAAGACCCAGCGTGAGAGGAGTCTTCTGTTCACGGGAGAGGCTGCCAGAATCTCCCCCGGCGCGTGGTGCGGTCCCTTCCCGGGTGGGAGGCGGGCTCGTCCCGCCGAGTGGAAGTGGGGCCTCACCTCCCCAGACCCCCTCCTGGCCTCTGGGCCCCCATGGTGCAGCCCCGCCCATCCCCAGGCTCCATCCTCCCGCTGGAGACGCAGGGCAGCCGGCGGCCTGTTCCCGGGGCTCGGCCCACTGGCCGCCGTGGGCTCTAGGGGCGTGACTGTGCCGCACTTGTCTTTGCGTCTCCCTCTGCATGTGGGAAACACAAGTGAAATGAAACACATACCTGTACGTGTTTTGACGGACTGGAGAGAGGTGAGGATTCAGGTTCCCAGGCCCTGGTGGGAAGGTCTTCTGCTGACCTGGGATGTTGGGAAAGCCCTTTCCGGTCACCCCCATCCTTGCCTTCCCCTTGAGCCCGAGGAGTCGGCAGGGTGACCTCTCGGGCCCTTGCACTTTCTAAGCCGGTGTTCAGTTTGATGCGTGTGGTGTAGAGGCCCGCCAAAACAGCTAATGAAGAAACATCCTGGGAATACACTGCAATTTCACAATGCATTTTAATTAGCCGTGTGTGTGTGTGTGTGTGTGTGTGTGTGTGTGTGAAGGGCTGCACTCAGGATGGCAGTGTGACATCTGCGGGACTCATTGCAGCCTCTACTCTTGAGAAACTTCCCCGGGGCACCAGGTATCAGGCCACGGTTCACAGCGGCCACATCCTGCAGAGCACGCTCCAGCCTGACGCGTGCCGGGTGAGTTTTGTCCAGCGAGTCAATCTCCC